>NC_042297.1:19106943-19314443 GCF_901000725.2 Takifugu rubripes | reverse complement strand
GTTTACCTTTTTCTTGCTATATTTTTTTCCGGTACGATTTTGGCCCAACAAATGCATCCGCAAATCAACATAAATGACCTTTGTGAGCTGTATTTATATATAAATAGCACCTTATTCTCACGTAACAGTGAGGAGTACACAAAAATAATTCCCAGACAGGCCAGTGACCCCCCCGTTACTCATATACAGTACACTCATGTAAACACATGGTACTTTTCTTCTCAGCCTCAGACTCAACACAGCCATGGCTATTTCTGCTCCTCAGACTGATAGCTCCTACTGAACATCATTGATTTTACGGGAAGCCCTGTTTACAGGCTGAGTGCCATCGACCTGAGGTGACTTTTTGCCTCCCGTTGCTGGAGCAGCGTTGAGCCTTTAGGTCTACATTAGCTACATTGTCGAAATTACTGTGTTAATAAAGGAAAATAACTGCATGAACTTCATTTCGTGCTTCCATGATGGTTTACAGTTTCCGTCTGACGACACACGAGCACAACGTGGCAGTCTTTGATTTTTAGAGGTGAGGTTCAGATTTCCTTTGACTTTTTTTAATGAAGTTAGTTTATTAATCCTGCATGAATTTAAATTACGAAATAAATATTTTCAGAATATGTTGATCGCTTTTGGAAAACCTTTGGAAGTTTTCACCATTCAGGCTCACAACTAGACGCCACATTCAGATATAGCGCTGTAGCAGCAGGATGCTATACTAGCTATAGGGTACGGTTGCCTTATGGCCTAACATTTGTAGTGGGACGCTGGAATGTACAATTTCATCGATAAAAGCAGAATTTATTAAACCTTGTAGCCATCAGCGTGGATTCAAGTTTAGGAGCACAATGCATGCATGCCATTATTGCATTTAATTGGAACAAACCTGGGAGATAAACCCGTGCCTCAGTCTGCCTCGGGACTACAATGGTTCCCCCATCAATGAGCACGTCCCCAGTGCAACATCAAAGGCCCTCTCTTGCTTTATCAATAAGAACCCTTCCTTCCCACATCTTCCTGTAACTTGCTTAGCGCTCTCGCCATTGATTTTCCAATAAGCGCCCCTTACCCTGCGGTGGCTGGCCAGGCTCCGATGGCTCAGGAACCAGACGCACACATGCAGGTAACATCACTGAAATACAAATGAAAATCAGCCGGGGAGTATTGTTAGGGGTGTTCCAGGCCTATTCGGGAACCATCTGAAAGAGGGGTTCTCTTACTCTGGCATGTGGGAGCGGGGGTCAGAGCTTCACCACTCCCATAACGCGGTGGTGTTCTCAGCTAATGCTGAGACTGAGCTAATTCCCCTAGGAAACCCTGGAGAGCAGGGTCCTCTGGAGGTAAAACTAGGCCTTCAGGCAGGTGATCAGGGATGCTTATAATCAGATGGTTCCTTAGACTTTAATTCCTCCCTCAGTTGGCTGGTAAATCCCACCTAATGAAAAGAACCATAACTGGAAACTTATCTCATTTTCCATCCTTGCCCAAAACCACCCAGACCACAGCTTTGACAGAGTGAAGGTTGTTTCCCAGGGTTCATATATATACATGTGTGTGTATGTACATGTGTGTGTGTGTGTGTGTGTGTGTGTGTGGAGTGAGCGAAGGGGAAGTGAAGCTGTGGAGAACAGGCGACGTTAGTGTCTGCAGCCTGGATCCATGCATGGACACGCTCTTCTTCAGATCAGCAGAGGAATCTGGCCTTCTCTTCCTGCTGATTATCTTATATTGTCAGCTAAAGCGTGTTTTGGCTGCGGACAGCGTGCTTATTGTCAGGCCGCCGAGCCCGCATTCATTATGCAAGACAAAGGCGAGAGCCACCGCGACCCCCTCTTCTGTGCTGCGTTGGTGCCAGTATGCAACAGAGAACTGCGACCTCGTTCCCAGTCAGCCTGGGTCATCTTCCATAAAGCATTCAGTCGCCACTCCATCATTAGTTTTTCATATTGAGATGTCAAACTCCTCCACTTTCCCCTTTATCATCTCTTTGTTTTCCAGACTTGTGTAGTACCTCCCAGAGATTAAAACTCTTCCTAATTTAAAGAGGTGTCATTGAGCCGAGCAGACCTCGGAGAGACGCAGCGTCGTATCGGCCGGTCCATCGGCGACGCGCCGACTCCAGCCAATCCCGTTGCTCATCAGTAACCGCTGCAGCTTATTGGATTACACCATCTTGATTTTAAAGGACAATCCTGTTTTCCGTTTGGCAAACACAACGACTGGCTCGGACCTCTCGCGCTGATCAAGAGTCATCGTGTTAGCCTGTCTGCTGCTAATTGCTTCAGGTATCTTGCGGCGATAATGGGAATGGATGGTGGACGTGGCGACCGCGGCGGCGTGCAGCGGTTCCCTTCTTTCCTTAGTCTGAAGAGACTTTTGTAAAGGAGGCTGGATTTCGTTTGAACCAACTGCCTTTGAATGTGTCGGCCTACTGTTCCTCAGGCTTGTTTTTAACAGCCACTGGAGCCTGAAGCCGGGGCTGATGGGAAGATTACGAGGAAACGTCGTGAATAGCATACGGGATCCACGGAAGACACGTTTTCATTTTGCTTCTGTGCCTTCATTTTGTTCGGTTTCTCCACGTGTTTAAGCCTGAAGGATCGCTGTCTCTTTGACATGTGGCACATTTTCTCTTAGCATTCGCTCGCGCTGCCTCCAGTCCATTTGTGTGAAATGGCTGTTGAGCTCATGGCTTCTTATTAATGGAGTAGATAATAAATACAGACCAGTAGGGCTGGTATCCCCTCACTCACTGTGGCAGCCTTCTCTAAATCATGTCTGGCTCTATAGAGCAATCTTGATAATAAGCCAGCCAGTCTAATATCTTTCATTCTATTTCCAAAGCAAGGGAGGGGTCACAGAGGTTAGCGGCAGTGTGTAAACAAAAGGGGCTTTTCATAATGACAGAAAATATCCATCCCCAGGTATTTATGACAATAACATCAACATTATCTCTGCCACCACATTTATATTTTGTGAATCAAACCCATTGCTTTATCATTACAGCTCTCCAGTTATTTATTGCTCCTTTGTTCACCGGGTGTCATCTCGTCCGTTCTTGTTCATCCTGAAGTCGGGAGGCGCTTTAACCGGGGGTCCGTTGTTCGTCATAGTTAAAGTGCGTGAAAGCTTAAGAGGTCTCAGGTATGTTGGGTGAGAGCAAGCCTCATCAGACATTCATGAAGTGGCAGACAGACATGATCAATCTCTGCGCTCCCTCAGTGGTTAATACGCCGGGCTGTGGGGGAAGGCTCCATTCTGATCACAGCACAAATTTGCATCCTTAAGTAAATAAGTAAATAAATCAAGTGCAAGCAGCAAATGTGCTAATCAGCCGGGACACGACTGTGAGCTTGGTGCCGGGAAACTTTGCTCATGTAATATTCAGCAGCGCTGGGTTAAAGGGCAGCCTAGAGTTATTGGTTTCAGCCCGATTGCCCCCTTTAATCAATGTTGGCTGCATCCCTTTAATAAAATTATTAGCTCAGCAGTATCTTGCGCTATCATTTTATCTCTCGCACGCTCTAAATTGCAGCCTGTGTTGGGGCCTCTCAGATGCTCGGGGCATGGCCAGCTCCCGAAAGCTCAGCTCCCATTTATTATTTCAGAGGCGGAGGACGGCCGTGCATGGAGGTTATTGAATGCAGGATCCAAACACAGCTGCAGTCAAGTCCCAGCCCAGCTGATGCGTTCTGGGTCCACGCAAACCCTGGTTTTTCTTTCTCTCCATGCAGTTTACATCCATCTATATTGATTACACACACACACACACACACACACACACACTCACATCCTGTAACTCGATGACATTGAAATGATGGCGATGCCTTTTAAAAATAGCCTATTTTAGATGTCATTTTGTCTTTTTTAGTTATGTAAATGTGCTGATGGGTGGCTTCTCGCCGTTTTAATTATCTCACAAGGAATCTGTTTGATCCATTAAGTTAGCCTGTTTCTCCTTTTTTTTCTCCCCTGGCTGCAAGTTAATTAAAAACGGATGTAGGATTTGTGGAATATAAGATTAGGGGTGTTGTTTTGAAGGTGCAGATAAAAGATGGTACCTTTCTGATATGGCAGGAAGATGAATCGTTGAAGCCTTATTAGTGTCTGTCTCAGGTATTGTTTTAAGTACCTAATCTTGCGTAATGAGCATAGTGTCATTTTCCCAATTATATCTCCGACTTTTGTCTGTCACCTGCAGTAAAATCCATTTGGTTTTCTTCTTTTCGGAATTCTCCTATACATATACCTTTTTCACTCAGGATGAAAGGCTCCAGACCCGCTGATAACTCCTGGCTTCAGTGTAAATTATACTACCCCGATAATACCTTACTGCCATTAAAAATAATATTATCTATACAGTGCTGAAAACGAAGCCCCAATTATCTTAGCACCCAAAGACTAAACTTTCCTTCAGCCGGTACCACCAAAATAATGATCCTAACTTTGGCATTTAATGATACGTTTGCCAATAAAATGTTGTATCTTTTCCCTTGGTTTGGTAAATAACGTAATTACAGAACTGACATTTTCTTCTCCAATTTTGTGTCCCTCCAGGCCTGGATGCGATGAACGCCTCATGTAGGCATCAGCATGGACAGCTGTGAGTCTCCTGTGGTTTCTGGGACAGACGATGGGCTAGGCTCCTCCCAGCAGCAGCAAGTACCACAGCCCTGGAACGATCACTCTAGCTCACAGGTCCCTTGTACCAACCAGGCCTCTTCCCTGGACCCCCTGTCTCTTTCTGTTCCTTACCCCACTCAGTCCCAAAATCCCAGTGCACTGCATGACGGGGTGAGAGAGCTACAATCCCAGCAGCAGCAGCTTAATCAGACGTCTCCCCAGGTCCAGCGTGACGGCTCTGGAACAGGCCAGCTGCGTTCCAGAAGAGACGGTCTCCAGGACGGAGAACGAGAGGCAGCGAGCTGTGGAGAAGAGGAAGAATCCGAGGACTTGGATGACATGGAGATCGACAGCTGTTTTCCAAGTCTTCAACCCTTTCCTGGGGTGCCCATGACTTCAGGAGGAGGGGGCATGCCTACTCTTTTGAGGCACCAGCCCATGCAACAGCAGGGAGCGCCTGAGAGCGGAAGTGATGAAGGAGAGGATGAAGAGGAAGAGGACATCAGTGATGTAGAGAACCTGACTGGAGAAATAGTTTACCAGCCGGACGGCTCGGCTTACATTGTAGAGAGCCTTAGTCAGTTGATCCAAAGTGGTGGGAGCGTGGTACCGGGCCTGCTTCCCACAAACTCTTTCACCAGTGGAGGGAAAGTGGGGGAACCAGCCGGGGCTTCATCCGCAGTCTACCCTCAGATCATCAACACATTTCACATAGCCTCTTCCTTCGGGAAGTGGTTTGGAAATTCAGATCAAGGTTTCCCCAATACCTCAACCATGGCAGGACTCAGCCCTGTTCTGCACAGTTACCGTGTCTTCGACGTTCGGCACAAAAGCAACAAGGATTACCTAAACAGCGATGGGTCTGCCAAGAAGTCCTGTGTATCCAAAGACGTTCCCAACAATGTGGATTTTTCCAAATTCGATGGGCTTGCCCTGTATGGTAAGGGGAAGCCCATCCTCATGTGTTTTCTCTGCAAGCTATCCTTTGGCTATGCGCGTTCTTTTGCCACCCATGCCGTCCATGATCACCATATTACACTGTGTGAGGATGAGAGGCAGCTGCTGGGGGAAAAACAAGCGTCTGCCATCATCCAGGGCATCGGGAAGGACAAAGAGCCCCTTATCAGTTTCCTGGAACCAAAAACTAAGAGCACTTCTCTGCCACCAACCCTGCACCCTATTAATTCTGGCCAGAGCTTCTATGGCACGTTTAGTGGTGTTCATCTGGAGCCAGAAAGCAGCAACGGGGGCAGCGAGGCCCTCCTGAACAAAGACTCTGACTCTGGCCTCCAGCAACAGCAGCAGCAGCAACAAACCCCGCTCAGCTCGGTGCTCTCTGTCGGAGGACTGAGCGTTCCCAAAGCATCCACTCTTACCTCATCATCAGGCTCGGCCAAAGACTCCGGTGCCCTGCCCAAACAGGGAGCGAGAACTGAGAAGCCTGTTGGGAAAGAGCTGTCATGCAAGGGAAGTGACGGGGACAAAGATGGACAGGAACAGAAAACCCACCTCTTAAGCCACCTGATGGGCTCGGAGGAAGAGGCGGAACTGCTATTAGGGGGGGAGGAGGAGGAGGTGGAGGCTAAAACTGCTGCAGTATCCTGTAGTGGCAACGGTAGCAGTGGTGGAGGGGAAGTAGGGGAACCAGCTGTCTCAAACCAAAGCATTTCCAAATCTCCTTTATTAATGCCTAGTAGCACTCTCCAGCCTTCTGCCTGCACCTCTGCAGTCAATTCCACACTAAACAGCAAAGCCCCTACTTCCACCTCCTCGTCCGTCAAGAAAGAGAGTTCAGCTTCAGATGGTGGAGGGAGGACCTTGGAGCTCCCTCTGAGCTTTAATTGCCAGGGCCCGACCGTCCCCATGGCAATGGCAGCAGCCGCCATCAGAAGGAGTGAGGATGACGCTGCTGGCACATCCTCCTCACCTCTCTCCTCCAACGCTGCTGCTGACGAAAGTGCCAATCGAGATAGTGCCACAGCTCCAGAACCAAATGATTGCCCGGCAGAGGGAGAGGAGGAAAACGAAGCCCTTTTGCCCCATCACCATTTGCACCACCATCACCATCACCTCCACCCCCCAACTCATGGCCACTCCCACCCCCTCCCCGGGGTTTCCTGTGACATCACAGCCATAGGCGAGTGTTCACAGAACCATGGGTCCATCGGCAGTGGAAGCAGTGGAGTCGAATGCCCTAAATGTGACACTGTTTTGGGTTCATCGCGCTCCTTGGGTGGTCACATGACTATGATGCATTCGCGTAACTCATGCAAGACACTCAAATGTCCTAAATGCAACTGGCATTACAAGTACCAGCAGACCCTGGAGGCCCACATGAAGGAGAAACACCCGGAATCTGGAGGTTCCTGTATGTACTGCAGCAGCGGCCAGAGCCACCCCCGCCTGGCTCGTGGGGAGAGCTATACCTGTGGGTACAAGCCCTTCCGGTGCGAGGTACGTAGCCTAGCGCCCGAGCAGCTGCTGCTATCGATTTCTCGAGGCCGTACGTCTTCAAATGATTTTCTTAGAATGAACTGCAATTGGAGAGAAAATGTGTTGTGATTTCAGGTCTGCAATTATTCCACCACCACGAAGGGGAACCTGAGCATACACATGCAGTCGGATAAGCACCTGAACAACATGAAGACGCTGCAGAACGGCGGCTCCATCGCCGCCGCGCAGGAGCAGGTTTTCGGGCACGCTCCAGGGGGGGTGGTGTCGGTGCCGTCGGTGACCCAGGCCAGCAGCCACCACCCTCCCCACCACCACCCGACGCAGTCCTCCGCCCACATGTCCGGGCCGTGCGGGGCCCCCTCTCCGACCAAGCTGAAGAGCAAACCGACGTGGCGGTGCGAGATCTGCGACTACGAGACCAACGTGGCGCGGAACCTTCGCATCCACATGACCAGCGAGAAGCACATGCACAACATGATGCTGCTCCAGCAGAACGTGACGCAGATGCAGCACGGTCGCCTCGGCCTGGGGGCCATGCCTTCCCCCTCGGAGGCCGAGCTGTACCAGTATTACCTGACCCAGAACATGAGCCTTCCACCGGGCCTCAAGATCGACCCCGCTGGCGCCGAGGCCCAGTACCTGATGGGGAACTTTCACCTGGATCCCAACATAGCGGCGCTGGCTCCTGCGCTAGGTGAGCACCGGTTCGCCCCCACGACGCTCAGCAACGTTGTTAGCTGGCAAAAACCGATAAAGGGAAGTTTTATCGCGTTAGAAACCATCAATCCAGGCGTTCATATTTAGATAAAGACTGAAAAAGAATTTACATTTCTTTTCCAGTCAGACTTCGGTGATGGAAAAGGAACCCAGTCTGATTGATCATGTATAGGAGGGGAGTGTACGAGACACGTGGGGGTAAAGTGCAACAAGAGCTCTGCCTCCCAGAGCCGGGCTGCCCCAAGGTCGGCCTCCCGGGCCCATAAAAACTCCCCTAATGCAGAAAAGTCTGGGAGAAGAATGCGCTGTGCAGGAATAAATAAAAAAGGAGCCGCCGGAGTGAATTTAGTGTAAAGCCAGGCAGGGTCGAGTGTCCGTCGTCCGTCTGGGCGGGGGGGGGGGGGGGGGGGACTGAAGATCAGCTAGCAAAGGCAAGGAACTCTCTGGCGCCCTTTCCTTTTTTAACATTTATTTTTAAAGTCGCCCTTCGAGGACGTCGGTACTCTGTGGTCTCCCGGGGCACTGGGTCACCGTTTATTTCTATTTCCTCATTCCCCCGTAGCCTTGGCTCCAACAGGAAGAATCGCTTACGTGTCCACGTTGATGTAGAACCAGACTGGAGAAAAGGAAGTGGGAAAGTCAAAGCAAATTATACGTGGATGTATATATATTATTAGCATACATGCGTACACACACACAGCGTTGGCAGTGATGAATGGCCTGATGGTGCCAGTAGCACCAATCTTTAATGCAGTCGCAAATAACAATTAACATCAGCTTTAATCTTTTCCCGTCTCCGTTTGTGTTCCTTCTCATCTAGTAGGTGGGGAAATCCCAATGGACATGCGGCTCGGCGGTGGGCACTTAGTGTCTGAAGAACTGATGACCTTGGGAGAGAGCCTGTCCCAGACCAGCGACCCCTCCCTCAAGCTCTTTCAGTGTGCCGTCTGCAACCGTTTCACCACAGACAACCTGGACGTGCTGGGGATGCACATGGGAACGGAGCGCAGCCTCCCGGAGGAAGAGTGGCACGCCGTGGTGGGCGACTCCCACCAGTGCAAGCTGTGCCACTACACCACGCAGCTCAAGGCCAACTTCCAGCTGCACTGCAAGACGGACAAGCACGTCCAGAAGTACCAGCTGGTGGCCCACATCAAGGAAGGGGGCAAAGGCAACGAGTGGCGCCTGAAATGCGTGGCCATCGGCAACCCGGTGCACCTGAAGTGCAACGCGTGCGACTACTACACCAACAGCCTGGAGAAGCTGAGGATGCACACCGTCAACTCCCGGCACGAGGCCAGCCTCAAGGTCTACAAGGTGAGTCGGTCCCCCCGGCGTCCTCCACAGGCGAGTGACACCCACATGGTGTATCCTGCACATCCTTCCTGAGTGGGAGCGAATACATACGTTGGCACTATCAGGTACTGACAAGTTTGAGGAGACCGGGGTCTCCGTTTCATCTTGGGAACAGTAGTTTGGGGATTCTGCTCCGTAGTTTGTGGATTCTGCTCCGTAGTTTGTGGATTCTGCTCCGTAGTTTGTGGATTCCGCTCCGTAGTTTGTGGATTATGTTCTGTAGTTTGTGGATTCTGCTCCGTAGTTTGTGGATTCTGCTCCGTAGTTTGTGGATTCTGCTCCGTAGTTTGTGGATTCTGCTCCGTAGTTTGTGGATTCTGCTCCATAGTTTGTGGATTCTGCTCCATAGTTTGTGGATTCTGCTCCGTAGTTTGTGGATTCTGCTCCGTAGTTTGTGGATTCTGCTCCATAGTTTGTGGATTCTGCTCCATAGTTTGGGGATTCTGCTCCATAGTTTGGGGATTCTGCTCCGTAGTTTGTGGATTCTGCTCCATAGTTTGTGGATTCTGCTCCATAGTTTGTGGATTCTGCTCCATAGTTTGTGGATTCCGCTCCGTAGTTTGGGGATTCCGCTCCATAGTTTGGGGATTCTGCTCCGTAGTTTGTGGATTCCGCTCCGTAGTTTGTGCATTCTGCTCCATAGTTTGGGGATTCCGCTCCGTAGTTTGTGGATTCCGCTCTGTAGTTTGTGGATTCTGCTCCGTAGTTTGTGGATTCCGCTCCGTAGTTTGGGGATTCCGCTCCATAGTTTGGGGATTCTGCTCCGTAGTTTGTGGATTCCGCTCCGTAGTTTGTGGATTCTGCTCCATAGTTTGGGGATTCCGCTCCGTAGTTTGTGGATTCCGCTCTGTAGTTTGTGGATTCTGCTCCGTAGTTTGTGGATTCCGCTCCGTAGTTTGGGGATTCCGCTCCATAGTTTGGGGATTCTGCTCCGTAGTTTGTGGATTCCGCTCCGTAGTTTGTGGATTCTGCTCCATAGTTTGGGGATTCTGCTCCGTAGTTTGTGGATTCCGCTCTGTAGTTTGTGGATTCTGCTCCATAGTTTGTGGATTCTGCTCCGTAGTTTGTGGATTCCGCTCCATAGTTTGGGGATTCCGCTCCGTAGTTTGTGGATTCCGCTCCATAGTTTGTGGATTCCGCTCCGTAGTTTGTGGATTCCGCTCCATAGTTTGTGGATTCTGCTCCGTAGTTTGTGGATTCTGCTCCGTAGTTTGTGGATTCTGCTCCATAGTTTGGGGATTCTGCTCCGTAGTTTGTGGATTCCGCTCCGTAGTTTGTGGATTCTGCTCCATAGTTTGGGGATTCTGCTCCGTAGTTTGTGGATTCCGCTCCGTAGTTTGTGGATTCTGCTCCATAGTTTGGGGATTCTGCTCTGTAGTTTGTGGATTCTGCTCCATAGTTTGGGGATTCTGCTCCATAGTTTGGGGATTCTGCTCCGTAGTTTGTGGATTCCGCTCCGTAGTGTGTGGATTCCGCTCCATAGTGTGTGGATTCCGCTCCGTAGTTTGGGGATTCCGCTCCGTAGTTTGTGGATTCTGCTCCGTAGTTTGGGGATTCCGCTCCGTAGTTTGTGGATTCAGAGGCTGCATGATAGCCGGGCAGCGCGGCACCTTCCCGGGAGTCCAGCAGAGGCGGGGCCACCACCAGGAGAACGCTGCAGGTGAAGCCGGCTTACGGGAGAATCACTTGGAGACGAATGAACAAGTGCAAGGAGACAGAGGTTTGGTGCTAATACTCCTCGGAGCGGGAATGGCTGAATCGTTCTCGACAGCCTTATTGATTTTTGCTGGACTTGGAGCTTCACCTTCTCCTCTAATCATTCCATAATAGCCAATGGATGAACACTCTCCGAACAAATGGCCATAAATCTAACGGGCCTGATTCCACTTAGGTACCTATCCCGTGTGTCTGCGGCTTCATCCTCTCTGCACTTTACCCGACCTGGCATAGCTGTACACACACACAACGCAGACAACTGAAGCCACGCGGGCGCTGACATAACAATACTGGATGAAGACGTAGATCCAGAGTCGGACAGAGAACACTTAATGCCTCCAAGTAATAACCCCTTCGTTTGAACCAAGCTAGCGTGCTGTGTAGTCTCCCAACAAGGAAGACTACTCAAACATTTCCAATATTCGGCACGTTTCTACCGCCATCCCCTGCCTGTTTCTAAGAAGAAAGGTTTTGGGGGTTTTTTGTTTTTAAATTATCCAGCGTAATTGATGATCCCTGAGAAACACGGGGCTAGCATACAGATTTCCTGTTCACGTGGACTTTGTGTTGAAATAGGGGTTCAAGCATTGTAGCAGGAATACATAGTCGCTAATTTATACAGGTGGTGCATCTAGAATATATCAGAGCTGCTGCTGTTTCTCATCAGGCCTGTCAGTAATTGCAGCACAGCATCAGTTTCTTGGGTGATGTTTTACAGCCGACTACGGCCTCGAGAACTCGACGTTTCTGTTTCACGCGCGGCATCGGTTTGGCCTTCCAGCATAACAGACTCATTTCCACAGATCAAACATTGCCTGAGCCAACCAGGGAAATGCAGTTAAAAGGGGAAAACTGCACAATCAGACAGAGCCAAAGCTGACAGAAAATGCAGGGAAACTGCTAATTGTAGCTTCTAAAGCAGCAGAATTGATCAGTCAGGCCTTCTCCAAATCTTGGAGGAGTAATAGCAACAACAACAGTATTTTTCCTTCCACGGCTCTGACAGTGCAAACTTTTGGAGCTGTTGTTACTGACACTTTTCCCAGGAGAGAGCAGCACTTCAGGCTGCATTTCCTTTACTTGCATTATATCAGTCCCCATTTTGCTAGCACGTTAAACCTAGCATAGCACCAAGCACATGCTAGTATAGTGCATATTATTCACGGCGCGGTTTAGAAGATGACAGATTGATATAAGGGGACACCCAAAGAAACGGTAAAGTTTGATAAGCTAACAATCTGCCGTTCCCTATATATATATATATTTATATATATTAGATTCAGTTTACTGTCTCTTATGGTGAGGAAACTGGGTATGCTACATGCTAAACGTGTTCAGTTAGCTTTGAGGTACATCTCTGTTCTACCAACTCAGGGCCATTGTCTTTCATCCACTGGCCCAAATTCCAAAGATCCTTTTATATTAGATCAAATTAGATGGGCTCCCCTCATATTGTTTGATCCTCACACCTTTTGTTTTTGCCTCACAGGACAGGCGCCATTTCTATTACATTATCCTTCGCGCTCTGCGCTTTGCCATGTGCCCCAAAGGCAAAAGGGAAACAGACTTGATTCCCCTCCTGTCTGTTTTACTGCACAAGAGTTTTAAAAGAGAGGAGAAATATGTCACACTGCAGCTCCGGCTAAGGGGGATTAACTATGTACAACACATCCAGGCGTGATCATTTTTTAAGCCTTAAGCCTCTTAAGATGGCTCCATATTTCTTTAAACCAATTGATATTCAGAGTAAGAGTGTGCGGGTTTGTCCAGAAATTACCTTTTTGTCTCATCTCGAGACCACCGTGGTCCTAACGGGCTTCCGTCATCTGAGACGGCGCTCGGAAACGCAGATGTTATGCAGTTGGCATGAATTATTGCGCTATTTTATGACTGACAATTGTGATTAACAGACACCAAGTGCATGGCTGTGAGACCCACTGGCTCCTCATATCCCGTTTGATTTAGCGTCCCTAAAGATATACGGCCCAGCATGGAGCCCACCAGTGGCCCACGGGCCTGCAGAGCCAGCGCGAGGTTTGATGTAAAGAAGGAAAGTAAAACCACCATTTGTTTATTCCTCCCGGAATAAATCAGGCTGAAATAGCACAATTTTGAACCTTTTTAGGGAAAAAAAAAATCATCAAGTCAGCACAAACAGAAGGCAAAATGTGGGAGACAGTTGGGACACTTTTCCCAAATCAAACTGGCTTGCATTAAACAGGCTCTTTGTGTGCATAGCTCCATATAAATTGGAGCCTATAATTACTGGAATTAAAAAGGAAGGTTTAAACTGAGGCCTAAGCTGGATGGGATAATTTGAGAGTCTGTGGTATGCGGCCCATATTAGGGCTTTCTAAAAATACCCCCCCCACTGCCCCATGTATTGGAATGTTCCAAAAGATCACAGAAAGATTCAGCGAGTCACCCGGACCGCGGTGACCGCCACACGCTGGGGGGTGATGGCGTCTCCCCCCATGTGCCGGGCCCTGGGTTGAAAGATGCCCATTATGAGCGCCGTGTACCTCTGCCAGCGCACTCCTGCGCTCCAAAGCTAACTTCTGCTCCTTCTTATTCCACATGCGTCTCATTCATTGGTCCCTTCTGAACACGAGAGGATGGAGCTGTCGGCCTCTTGTGTCGGGGTATTTTCAGTGATTTACTCGGGCTTCTGTTTTGTCCTTTTACACGTAACCACACATGTGATAAACACATTCGGCCCTTGGATCATTAGTGGATCTTGGCTGTGTCTCAGCGCTGAGGTGAGATGAGTCGGAAAACTCCAGCTCCCAGGCTCCCTTGGCTCCCCTGGCCAGGCAGAAAGGGTGGAGCCTAACCAAAGCCACCACAGGCCTTAGGTTCCAGTCAAGGGTTGGGAGAAAGGGGGGGTGGGTGGGGGTGGCATGGGGCTTTCGCTGGCTACCTTCCTTGTCTCGGGGGCCAGTGCAATCGGCGGTAATTGAGATTGATTTGATGTTATTTTTCCTCTTGCAAATGTAGTCCATTAGCTTGGCACATGCATAATCAGTTTAGAGCGCAGTTAGCTGAGTGTAATCATGTTCCTCGGTGTCTGCTCGCACAAAATCCACTCCAGATGCCGCTTGGCCATGGAAAGAAAGGCAGAAAGTGCCGTTACTATCAGATGGGGAACGGTCAGACAACAAAGCGCCGTCACCCTCGCCTCTGCCGTCCTTTGTCCCGGTCTGTTGAGCCAGCGGGTGACACACACCCTCGTTCACGCACGCTCCGCTTCACTTTGTGGCGAGAGGCCGTCGGACACGTGTTCGGTATTTTTAACTGCGCTAACCTAGCGGCTAAGTGGGGCCCAGCTGGCCCGGTGACAAACGGCGTGCATCTGTATGCGAGAGAAAGCAACCGTGCTTATTTTGCCCTTCAATCCAACCCCAAAGAACACCGAAACATTTACACTCGGCCAAGACCAAATAATCACAGTGACACATGATGGAGGAAACGAGGTAGTACAGGAAGGGCTGCACGCAGGAAGTGGAGCTGAGGTGTTTCGCCCATGATCCGACGCGTGATGACCCGAGGGTCAGAACTGGCTGCAGTCCTCCGTGTCCGTAGGCTGTTGCATTTAAGACGCCTCTGTTATTGGAGTTGAACTCCGGGTCACACAAACAGCTTTGGGAGCAAATGAAGTTGTTGCGTGCCTTGCAAACTTTGAGAGAGGAGATTACAGACGAGGTTTCCCACAAATCGCCACGGTCATCATGGAAAACGTCTCGGCGCTCGTTTTAATGATCTGAGAGCACTTTTGCCGGGGAAGAATAAAGCGTCCGTCCATCTCGGGCCTCAGACGCAGCCTAAATACCTGATAGATGACACGACCGGCCCGTCTGTTTCCTGAATGAAGCCGCCTTACGTCACGACGCCCAAACCACGACTGTTACTGAAGCAGCTGGGGAAGAAGAAAAAAAAATCAGCTCTCGGGACAGAAACTGTGTCACGAATCGAGAGTTTGCAAAACAGCATCTGGCATCATTCACTCAGCTGATACTTCCAGACATTTGATAGAAGAGGTTAATAGGAGCATGATGGAGAAAGAGACAGGAGAAAGGGGATGGGGGGGGGCGACAGGAGGGTTGGATGGATAGATACTCTGCTAATTATCATGGCTAGCCTATGATTGTTCAGTAATAGTGCTCAGTGGGAAAGGTTGCAGCACTTCCAGGAAGAGCTGAGCTCTGATTTACTGGTACTACCGCTCTAATAAAGCGCTCGCTGCACATCCTGGGAGACAGCCCATTCTCTCCTTTCACATGCACAGGCCTGTGAATGCACACACACACACACACACACACATACCGTAAAGGAAGGAGGAGGAGGAGAGAGAGCAATCTAGTCATCTAAAGTGCCACAAATGACAACATAAAGCTCAAGAAATGTATCATTTTAATTGCTCGTGGAGGTTTCATCCTCTGGTTCGCTCAGAATTCTGCGTGGGACCCAGTAGAAGCTCTACTGGACGTCGCCCGCAGGGTTCCGGATCAAATCCGTACCTAAAAACTCGTCTCGGGAAGTCGGAGCGGTGGGCGGGTCGAGGAGGGAGTGGCGCGCAGCAAAAAAACAAAACAAAGGCTGGACCGGAGAAAGAGGCTGTCAGACGAGCGGGGGGGGGGGGGGGGGTAGAAGGGCTTAGTGTTTGGCAGCGTGCAAGAATTTCACAACTTTTCTAGCTCCCACCCTTTGAGAGGGGAACGAGGGTCGGGCTCTGACCTGTGGCACAGCAGCTGCTGCTGCTGCGGCTGCTGATTGGGCTCGGCGTGCAACTGCGCCGCTGCGGGTGTTGCCGCGATTTACAAAGTGACAGTCAAAGACGAGGGGTTGGCAGCAATCTGCTCGACTGGTCTCTTCCCAGCTTTTTATCTGTGGCTGTTTACCACAGTTGTCAGAGAAGAAAGAGCTCAGTGTGTTCCAGCCCTCCGCAGCGGCTCTGCACTGAGCTCATAAAGAGGGAACGTGTGGAGAAGTTAGCAGATGTTTCAGTGCGAGCTCGGAGTTGGATGCTAGCTCACTTTTTATGGCCTGTGTGAGTTATTAAAGGAAAGATAACACCATTCCTGTTTGATATGCAGTGGTTGGTATTACTAACACTGGCCCTGATGAATGTTCCTGATAAGGATTTGTTCCTCCGACCAGGGTCCCTCTTTTGTTCCGACCGTATTCCCCCTTCCTTATTGCCCCGTGTTGATAAAAATAACTCAAACAAATACTCCCCAAAGCAAGTCGGAGCAAAACGTAGACCGGTGGGTGGTCTCCAGCGATCTGTTGAGGCTTGGGTATCTTTAATTCAATCATGAGGAAAATTTAAACATCTACGTGGCTTCAACCCATCTGCTTCCACCATCCCAGAGCAGCGAGAACTCGGAATCTCAGCTGAAACGAGCGGGTCTACGATTGCTCACGATGGTTTTTAGACTCGCCTCCGCACGTCTTTAAAACGAAGGCCTCGTTTTTGTATTCAGGAGAGATGGGGGGCTATTGTTTAAAGGGCAGAAAACGTCCCGCAGAGCTCGAGATCAGCCTCTTTCTGAAGACCACCGACGCTGGATTAACCCGTGTAATCAAGGATTTTCTCCCGTCTCGTATCACTTTTTCAAGGCGAGAGCATCAGGAATTGGCACTTCAAACATTCAGACATTTATTGCAACTGAGTATGTTATTGTAACTCAGTCACACAATGGATCGGATTGTTAGCACCCCCCCCCCCCCCCCTACCCCCAGATGCTCCATGTCAATGTCACGACCTGTCGTCATTCAAAAGAGCAACAGTGACAACTGGCAGGTCGGCAGCGGCTCCTGCGGTGCTACATGGATGCTAAGCTGAAGGGATGGAGGACGGTAGCTGGGCCGGCTCCGCGCCATCAATACATCAGGGGCTAAGCCAACAGATTAATGCTCTCTGAGTGGTCGGGGCCACACAACTACTCAGCGCCGAGGTTCGGCGTTCTGCAGCGAGGTAGAGCGAAGAGACAGCTGAGGGCAGGCGGAGAGGTGTCAGGTGCCAGGACGAGCACGCTGGGAGCGCCGGTCTGTTTGGATCGGGATACAGAGTGGAGTCCTGGGACAAATAAATCGTACAGAATGTTGGAGACGTGGTTCTGGCTGTTGTTTTATTCCCCGTGGCAAGTCATCCGCCACGTAATGATGGTCAAGTTAGGAAGCGCTACGCGGTGTTGAAGCTCGGACGGTAGATGGTTGCCATGTAGCACACGGCTCCCGCGTGATCCACGCCGCGCTCGTTATCACCACAGCTCCCGCACTGAGCGCGGAGCGTCTGGGTTTTTTCCCGGATGTTTCCTCACAACAAAACTGCCCCCGGGGTATTTCCATTTTGTGGTGCATTGATTACGCGGATCGCAGAACTTCAGCGATTCCTCGCTTGATTGCCATTGGCTGTTTAGTCGCTGGCGCCGGGTCAGAGAGACGCCGACGCCCGCGAGCGCGCCGCCTCTCCTGGACGGGTTACAGGCGGGGAATTTGAGGCGAAGCGCGCCGGACTCACCTCCCCGTGACCACTGAGGTTGGAATTAAAATGATCCGTCTCCCGATTTCCTGCAGAACTTCTTCCTGCAGAGTGTTTTATTTGAAAGACGGGGCCTCTGAGGCCCTCGCTAGCCCGCAACTTCATAGCGCTGGTTGTCTATCCGTGTTTTGGACTAATTGCTGTGTGCCGGAGTTCAGGGTTAGAACGGGGAGCTGTAAATCTATCAGTGTTCACAGACGATGTTTTCTCCAGATGTAGAGGAGAAGGTTTCATCCTTTTGTAATTAAGCGATGCAGACTGAGGTGTCATGTGGTTTCTATTAGGGGCTCCGGAAAACGATCGCTGTGCATCTTGTTTTCTCATCACCACTTTTTGAAACGACGAGCAGAGAAAGCGCGCCGAATCTCCTCAAACGGGAAGAATGGAAAAAACAAGGCGGCGGAGCCGAGGAGCTCACGTTTCATCGGATGACTATTACGAAAGAAGCTCCTCGTCTTTTTTGGATCGGCAGTAATGCTCTTAAACGAAGAGGTGCCGTCGGTGGGTGCTCCGCGTCGGTGCTCCGCGTCGGAGGTGAACAAGCGATAGCGAGTGAAAAGAGAGACAGCTTTAAGGGTTGGGAACAAGAATGCTCTTCAGCTTCTCAAGGGCACTGATACTTTATGGCCTTCGCATTCCTTCATGAGCGATGCCCAGAATAGACGGAGCAGCATAGCCTCGCGGGGGGGGGGGGGGGGGGGGCAGGCAAACGCGTGCGTTTTAGTTTTGAGCTCGTCTCCTCTGACGCAGGGTTTTAATCAGCAGAGGTGCAGACGTTTGTCCAGCGAGAGCAGCGTCGCCGCTGCTGCTGCAGGAAGCCCTCTGCAGGCCCTGAGCTGATTTACAGAGGCCCCTGTTCTTCATGCAGACAGCAGAGGAAGCCTCCACAGCCACTGAGCTCACCACCAGACTGCACAGTCTAATCCCTCTCTGCTTCTCCTGCCAGCACCACAAACTCGTTTTTAATAATGTCACCACATTCAATCAACACTCGCCCTAAAATTAAAGAGCGCTGAATAATTCAAACATGGTTCCATCCTGCAGATGGGCTATCTCTGTCACTAGATAGGAATTTCCTAAATTTATGCGTCTTGGGTTGGAATAGTCATGTTGGAATAATTTGAGCCATAAGGGCCGTCTGCACGGCTTCTGTTTCAACGAGAACTCTGGGAGCTGTTAACGTTGGAACGGGAGATTTCGATATCGGGGATGCAAAGTATTATTCAAATGATGAATGGATTCATTTCCATGCTGAAAGGCGGGACAGAGACGCAGGCGGCCTTCGGCACAAGCGGATTTGGATCATTGTTTGGATACGCGGCGTTTGTGAACGACCTTTTCTGTAGTTTATTACGGTTGTTCATAAAGAGCCGTCCCGACATCTGCCCAGCGGAAGGTCGAGAGCAGACCCCACCCTGCCGTATCCAACCCCACCTCACAGTGATGAGACGCGATGAAGCCGTCGGGAGCCGTCGGGAGGTCCGAGTATGAAAATCAAACGGCAACTGCCACCTCGGATCAGGGGCAACAGCCGTCAGGCCGGGGTCACCAGGGCAGAACAGGAAAAGCCATTAACTGCCAATCACTGCATCGATCCACAAGCCAGTCCCCTCACGACCAGCCGCTCTCCAGCCCCCCCGCCTCCATCCCTGCCCACAGACTTGCGTGTATACTGCTGGTTCATGGGCCTTTACGCACGCACACGTGCACACGTGCACAGACAAGGAGCACTATCTTCACATCCATCCGCGCGGCGTGTCGGGTCCCGTGGTCGACCATCCAGTTACGTTCCCTTCTGCAGATTCTGCTATGTGGATTGTGCGATTTTGTCCGTTTGCGCTGTCAGAGTGGCAACAGGCACCCCCCCATCCCCCCCTCCCACCCCCCCTTCCCATTGGAGGTCAACTTAGACAAAACTAGATTTCTTTTTCCTTCCTTTCTGGCGGTGGACTGAGGGCCAACATCAGAATACTTACCTGCTTCCATGGTTGATGTATTTGTTGCTAATCAGGCTGATCCAGGAGGTCAGAGCTGGGGGGGGGGGGACCTGGTGCCTGATAGGTAAAGATACAGGCCTGATAGGTGACCCCAAAGGGAGTCATGGGTCATAACTATTGAACACGGCCCTGTTAATGAATTGATCTGCTAATGCATCCAAAGTCGAACATATGCGATTTTTGTGGTTTCCTGAGACCACAAATTCATATAAAGAAGCTCCAGTTGCTTCCTGCAGGTTTTTCCTCCTCTTTCTTCCCCTCATTAGTGCTAAATGTGTTTTTTTCTTCCCCTCCTGCTACTTGGTTGAGTTGGGGCAGCTTTCTCTCGGGCCACACAATAGCCAGAGCCGGAGCAGCTATGATGGATGTGGCCTGGGGCCTGTGCACTCACGCTGTGGCCTCATCCGCACATCAACCGCAAGGACGGGGAGGGAACGCAGCACGGGGGGTGGAGGGGGGGGGGCACAGATACAAACCAGACAAGCCATTTTCCTCGTGGGCTCATAAATATTTGTGTGGCTGATATATAAACAGCGGACCCAGGAAAGAGATCAAAGTGGAGAGTATAAGCTGGGGCTGCTGCTCGCCCCCGCCTGCACGCCCCGATCAAATGTATTAAATATAAAGCTGCATATAAGAACCATGGCAAAGCATCGTGGAGTCTCACAGCAAAAACTCCAATTCCCAGCAGGCACCAGGGCCGATATGTGTGCTCCATAGGGCGTGTGTGTCGCAATAGAGCTCCGACAGAGGAGGCCACGGCACCGTAGACCAAGACATTCCACACCTACAAGTTCTGTTTACCTTACCCCCCCCACGCACACACACACAAGGACAAACACACATACACGCACATATTTGTCTCGCTCGGGTTTTTTGCAAATGCAGAAGAGCCAGAAATGGTGGCGGGACGAGATGAAGATGGCTGACGAGCAGAATGGGCAGAATGGTGCAGGTAATGGGAAATAATGAAGGTCTGTTTTGGTGTGGACCCCCCCCCCCCACCACTCTGCCCTCCCCTCACCCGCACTGCTAGCAGGTCTGCCTCTGTTGCGCTGTTTTTAAAGGACTTCTGGAGAAGCAAATCTGGAATTTCTTCCACAGGAGCGACAGAGATCAGGAGCATCCGTCCCCGACATGTTCACAAGTATCTGGACGCTTTGCACGAGACGTCGGCCGTGAGCTTGGCCGTCGCTCAAAAACATTTTCACTGGCACCCGTGCGTGACTGTCCTCCTCGCCGTTCCCCGGATCAGTCTGTCTATTTTGGCGTCGGCTGCCAGAAGCTCTCGGATTGCTCCAGTTGGACGACACCTTGTTGTCGTCGCATTAATATCGCTCTTCTTCCTCACGCGGTTATTTGTGTCCTTCCACTTACACACAGGTCATCAGCTCTCGCTCGCTGCTCCAAAGGCTCTCTGGCCGCCTTCAGACACAAGGTTCACCCAGAGTTTGCACTCAAAAGCCAGAAAGGGGGTGGGGGGGGGTGTTAAATGTGCTCCTAAAGGAGCCTCAGTCAACCTGTCTGTCTGTCAGCTGGAGACATTCTCCCCCCCCCCCCACGGTCCAGTTCATGGCTCTCCCTCCATAACAATGGTGTGTAGCATGTTTAGATATGTTTACATGGTCAGGTGGACAGACGCTGGGGTGGGGGGGGGGCAGACTTGGGTGGGGGGCGGACTGCAGATGTCTCTGAATTTCTGGTGGAGCAGTTGAAGTCCTGCTGAACATCAGACGGATGATGCTGAGTGAGGCTGACTAGCTGCAGCCTGTGGTCTGTGAAGGCTTACTGAATTATTACTGATGGTTTCAGGGGTAACTGTCCAACCACAGGACTGGAGAATATTAATCATTTATTTGATTGTCCGCATGTGCTGATTAATCAATTTGAGTAGGATCTGCAGGATTAACTACCCTATTATTCCCCTGTAAGAACAGCTAAGAGATAAGGCTTTAAAATATCATATTCCATTCATCATTTATTTTTAGTTCCCCCGCTGATGAGGGCGAAATAAAAAACTGAGGTGAGATTGCGCAGAGCAGCAACGCGGGGAAGAGGGGGAGGATTCAGAAGGGGGTAGAAATTCTCTGAAAGGCAGATTTTGGTAATTCAGCTGATGGGGGGGCAGGAAGGAGGGGTTAGAGCCTTGTGTTTCTTCAAAGATGGCACAGAGAGCCAAGTTGTGCAGCTAGGGAGAGAGGGTGTTGAGAAGAAGAAGAAGAAGAGAGAAAAAAAAGGGGGAGGCGGAGAGACAAGAGGCAACAGGAAGTTGATGGGAAAGTGATAGCTGTCTCCACCTGGAGTGAAGCCCGAGCTGTTGTGTTAAGAGGCGAAGCGAATGACAGGAGAGGAGGGAGCTGCCGCGTCTGACTCCTGTCCTCTTCTCTGCTCTCGGTAAGTTAGTCTCCCGGTAGTGCGGCTCACTAAACCGTATCCTGCAGTGGGAGCGCTCCTGCTCACCACAGTAACTATCTGTTCAGTCTATAAATTCTCAATCTGCCAACTGTTTAATGTGTTATGTCATGTGGTAATTCCTTTGATTCCAACATGCCTCCGTTTGTAAATACAAGAGGCACTCAAAAGGCTGTGGTTTCTTTACAAGCATGGCGCCCCCGGCACTTTGGTTGGGAATGCACTGAGAGGGAGAAAGGATTGCGAGAGTAGAGGGCGGGAGTAAGAGGTGGTTAGAAACTGTATCCACTTCCCGTTGCTCTCCGACAACCCCTCTCTGTCGCTCTCTGCCGCCTCTGGTTGCGCAGGCAGGCAGTGTGTGTGAGAAACGTGAGAGGGAGGAGTATCGCTCTCCCCCGGCCGAGCGCCGCTCCGTAATTATGCATTCTGCAGCAGGCTTTACCTTTAACACTTTCCTCCCGGGGTTGAGATTAATGCTTACCATGCTTGATCTACCACACAATTACTGAACAAGAGCTCTGTGTGATCAATAAACAGGAAGGGGAAAAGTGGGAAGCTTTGAAGAATAGTTGGGCATTTTTTCCACACAAGTGAGCGCAGCGTGGCGCGGCCTGGCCAGGAAGAGCGCCAGCACGCCGGTGTGTATGGCTTATATCCATCCCAGCTGCCACTCGTTTCACAAGATTCTTTTTTTTCCTAAAACTTTAGCTCGATTAGCATCAAAGAGCCCATCTCGCTAAGACGTTACCTTAAAATCAGAAGCTGTCCCGTGAAATCGGGCCTTGGTGTCATGTTTTGTCCTGCCTTGCAGAAGTTGCGCGGGGGGGGTACAAAGCCCTCTTGGTTGGCAGCTCGCTATTCCCAATATTAAATGTCCCCGAACGGGCAGCGCAGTGACCTCTACGGTGACACTTGCTAATGGCGTGAGCGGTTATTTTGGGAAGCGTCGCTGACTGGCTGTCCAGGTCTTTCTGGGGCTTCACAAAGCTTTTTGCCAGCATAACCAGAGCAATATCCCACCCCTACCCCTTCCAATTAGTCCACTCTGTGTTTGATTTTTTGTGATGACAGCTATATCTCAGCCGCAATTAGGCTTCACTGGGAATGATGAGGGTTTAGGTTATTGATCCGGAATCGATCGCGCTGATCAATGAGCACTTTTGTTTCATTTTTATGGAAAGTGCAGTTATATGATTTTTCTTTTGCTAATGAGGTAGCCCAACAGAATGACCCAGTTCAGAAATAGGATGCTAGCTTTAGCCATATAGCGATCAGTGAACGGGCTAGCTTTACTCCTGGGAAGCTGGGGTTCTGGTTGGGGAAATCAGACCATTCCTATAATCATTATTGGACGATTCGGTAGTAAATGTGCAACTGGTAATATAATTTCCTCAGCAATATTACCAATTTCGTCCAAAACGGGTCTTTTTTCGACCAAAACAAGCCTCTGATATGGCTTTTACTGATGCTATGTCACCTCTTTATGCCCTAATCACCCCTGTTCACAATGTGCTGTTTTATGACATGTTGGCACGGCAGCATGTAGCAGGTTGTGTCGGAAATTAGAAAACATTCATTAGCTGGAAATACGTCTGTCTTTTTAAGGAAGAAATATGACTAATGTGTGATTTAAGAAAAAAAACCAATGTAATAGGAGTAGTAGTAAAGGCTGCTCTGCTCACCAGGAAACTAAAAGTGTTGTAAATGAACTTTGGACCGCGCTCGCTCCCCCAGACGCACGTCAATACGGTTTTTCCTGGGACAGAAACAGATGGACTGTGCGGTGCCACGATGAGTTTTGACACTGTTATGGAAAATGCCGTTCTGCTGCGGAGCGCTGACAGCACAGAGATGATGAGTGGAAATTTGCTTTGGTCCCGTTGTTCCTTTAAAACAAACGACTGCTTAATGAACAGACGTCACTGGGATGATGTGTGCAAATCCCAACATTCCAAAAGTAAAAACCCAAAGGGAGCGCCCAGATTTTCACCGTCGCAGGACGTCTACGCACCAAAAGTGCCGAGTCACGGTTTTCCTCTTCAAAGTTGGAGCTTTTCAGGTGCACATTTTGGAAGAGTTGAAACTGGTGGGTGTTTGGTGTTTGAATTGTTTGAAGAACCCTCAACAGCATTTACACTCCAACTCGGTACTTCACGTTCTGTGGAAATAAGCCCACATATAGGCCCACTCTGTACATTCACCTCCACTCAACCCCACTCCACCCCGGTAAATTTCATTTTAAGAAGAGGACCTCTCAAAGGCCACGTTGCTCCTTTTGTCAGCGCAGTGCTGCTAATAAAGATCGGTGCGTAAGACTGGCTTCAATATTGACACGAGCAGAGCACATCATCACTGTTTTTAATTAGTTGGCGTCTCTGGTGAGCTTCTGTGAGGGCAGCGCGTGAAAAACCAAACATTTCCCCCTATGGGAGCCCAGAAGCCCTCTTGCAAAACGCGTTCCTATGAATTTTACATAAAATTAGATACAGATAGTCAAACGTACATTGTTTCAGCTCTCGCGGTTTTATTTCGTAGCCTGGAGCAGCAACCAATTACGTGGTAATGAAATATTTACACGACTAAATTGAGAACACCAGAGGTGAAAGCTGGATGATACAAGCTGGAGGAGAGTGTGTTTTGTCTCCGCTCTCTGGGTTACGTTGGAGAAGGAAGGGGTGCAGCGGGAGATCAGCTGGGGCAGCGGGCTCGTTAGCTGCGGGGCGGTCCAGCCAGGACCGCTGCTGGTCATGGGAAAAGCTCCGGCTTTTTCTAGGTCACAGCCACCAAAGCTTGTCGAGGGGACGTTTTAAGTTTCCCTCCAGACTGCTGTTGACGTGTGCTGGCTGCCCCCTCGCAGTGATACGCCGATGCATCTGCATTCACAGCATAGCGTGGTGTTTGTTCTCAAGGACTAATTGTGTTTGGGTAATGTTCCTGCTCGGAATTTAATTCCTGCTGCCCGCTTTAATCATTACAAGTGGTGTTTGCCTGTATCTTAATACAAAACCTTTTATTCCCCAGACTCAGAATGTCCCTCTTATTGGCCCAGGACTTTTTTATTCCTCATTCTCCATTCAACCAGCTTTTTTTATGCTAGCTCCTTTTGCAGGAGCTCCCTGAAACAACACAGGTTCACTAAATAGTAGATTTAAGTTCAGCATGTTGCATGTAGACGCCAGGACCTGCAGTGTAACTAGCTATGACAAAGACAACGACGGCTACCACTAATTCTGTCTTCTATTAGAAACGCAGCATTGAATCGGCTCTGTGAGATGGAGCACGGAATCTTTGCCCAGTGTGTGTTGAGGCACCCAGTCCCCTACCTTTGACCTACTGACCTGACAGTGACCTTCAGGACAGCCGTGTCCACTTGGGACTTGTCTCTAGGTCTGTTCAGAACCCAATTTTAGCTGATTAGAGACAACTTTGAGATTATATTTCATGCTGAATTGCATGTAAATCATGTATAGAAGATGAATGATAACATGCTATAGAACTCCTAATATATGTGCTCTATTTGCTGTTTATGTTTATTTTCAGAATAACAAAATCTGAATCCCATTTTTCACTCTTGATCTGAGTCTGCCGCTTCAGCTGAGACAACAATATCATAAACATGTTTTTCTTCCTAGTAGCACAGTTAAAATAATTACCGTCCCCGCCGTCCAAAATGGAGGGTTGTGATGTTGACGCAGCGCTGTGGTTAATGGCGAGAAGGGCCGGGGCAGGTCCTGATTCGCCCATTTCCAGATGGTTCTCCACCAGCAGGCGTGTAATCAGGGCGCTGTAACAGTTGTTTTGGGCGCACCTGTGGCTCTGCCCTGCCCGCGCCTCCTGCAGCCAGACCCGCCGTGCCGACCGAGGCCGAGCTCCTCCCGGCGCGCGACTCCCGAAATGAGGCGGGAGGTTAAAGCGGTTAATTGGCCGGCGCCTCGCCGCCGTGGTTAGACGGGCCCGTTACGTATGCACGGCCATGTTCGTCCAAATGTTGTTAATGAGCGCGACCCTGGACACCAGCGTGGGGCTCCTGTGGGCATAGACCCAGGCTCGTTATCACAACACATGGCATTGATCTTTCTACCCCCCCCCCCCTTCAAAGGCAGCGACTCACACATGAATTATGTGGAAACATTGATCAGCTGATCCAGAGCTATTGTTTGGAGCCCTGGGTCCTTATTGAAGGAGGGATTACCCAACTCTTGTTTTGTTTTGTGCGCGCGCGTTGGAAGAGTGTGTTACTCAGCTCCTCGTCACACACTCGCACACACGCGGGCTCCTCTTAGCTCACCTCGGGTTTGTCACGGCGACGCGAGCGTTCCAGGCACAAACGGCGGCCTGCGCAATCAACACGGCCCAAATGACTGCCTGCATTGATTGGCTTCCCTTTGCAATTATGTTCCCTTTGTTTACTTTCCAGCATCTTACTCATTCAAATGGAATTCAATAATTATTGCCTTATTTAATGTTAGAGTACGTACAAGTGGTGGGTGGAAAGCGCCGGCGCTCGTATTGTCTTGGAGTGCGTCCGCCACCCCCTCCTGGGCTGCTTTGTTCCAGACCCATGGTAAGTCCTCCTCTCCAGGGACACCTCCAGCCATCCGTCTTTACCTCGCCGGCTCCCCGTTTTCTTTCCCGTCTTTCCTCCCGGAGACAAATATGCGGCCTGTTTTTTGATTCACCGCTAGTGATGGATCATTTCTCCAGCGAAGGAAGCACCTTAACACATTATGGGCTTTGAGACGGAGGGACAGGATGCAGTGGGAGGTTGGCGGGGATTAGGGAATGTGAGGTGGAATAAAGCGCACAGGTGAGGATGAGTTTCCTGAAACAGCCGGTAAGCACTCCGGGCCTGGAATACACAGTCCATTTAAGCCACAAACTAACTTTAAGGCATGTTTCAGCCTGCAGTGGCTAATTCAAAGCATTCGCTGTGTTTGGCACCCAGTGGGGCCTCTGCGGTTAGGAGCCCTTGTTCACGCTGCTGGCAGGCAGGGAATCACGGCTACTCGCGCTCCCTCGCTCGCTGGCTGCAGCCACTTTGACTTTGCTTTCCCAAGAAAACCTCCTTGGATTCCAGGGGAATCCCAGTGAGCAGGTCTGCGGAAGTAAAGTCACACAACAGCCGGGAGGAATATCACAATAAAAAGTAGCAGGTTTACAGGTTTAATTGAGTCCGGATTTCTAAGCTGCAGATCTGGCGCCTCCGTGTTTCAGATGTTCCTCTTGGACGCGTGAGGACAGCAACACGTGCTCGGCTGCGCTCCTTCCGCGGTCGCCTCGGTTGTCAAGGAGGGAGAGTGCGGCTCTTTGGCCTCTGGTGTGTTTTACAGCCCAGCAGACACGTTCAGAATCGCACAGTTACCTCATTGGTTAAAGTTACCGCCATGACGTCAGCGTGTTTGAATTACTAATGCGCTGGTCCACTTTTTCTACCATGTCTGGAGTTAGTTTATAGGCTTGAGTAAGAGAACCTGACTCCAGCTTTTATAGGTTTAGCCCTTTGTGATGCCCCCCCCATCCACCCCCGCCACCCCGGTACACGCACGCCCCTACGTTGACTTTCGGTTTGGGCGGAGACGGTTGCACTCACACAATTTGGCACCTGTCTCGGCTATTCAGCTCCCAGATAGTGATCCGTTTTAATGCATTAATTTTGTATTAAAAGCACTGCCAAATTTAATGGTGGACATTACCGTACGGTTGTAATGGAATGTGTGCGTGGACATTTCTGATCTCTTTGTGTGCATGTTTATTGCGTGTCCATGCTTTACCATAAGTCTCCGTTGGGAGCCATTCTTTTAGAATTACTGGCTCTGACTCCCATCCAACACTTCCAGTAATACCCACCTCTATCTTGTGTTAGTTGAGCTCACTCAGCAACCACACTGTTCCGTGTTAAAGGTGCACTTTTACTTTGCATTTAAGTGGATGGAAATGCAGATGTATGCGGCTCTCCGGGTGGGTGGTGAAACTGATACAGGCCTGTATTGCCCACTCAGAGGGCAAGGTGCGCCGTGGAGATATGAGAGAGAGGATGGGGTGGTGCCCACACCGCCCCTGTCCCTCTTTACCTGAAAAAGCAGCGAGCACTGCTCCAGCCTCCACAGGAGGAGATAAGGTGCTCCACGGAAGAGAGGTTTTAAAAGCCACGGTCGCCTTTTCAAACCAGGAAAACCACTACATTAGAAAAAGGGACGAGAGGAGGCTATTTCAGTGGGAAAAATCCATCATCATTAATGTAAATGAGTATTAAAACGTCTCATTTAGGGTAAAATTAGCGATTCTGACTCGTATCTAATGGAAAGCTACAACATGCGGACGCCTTGAGATCACCTTAACATGTTGCCTCCTGAATCAAACACAACTTCCTCCATCACACACATACACACGGTGTGTTTTCAGTGCCATGTTGAGAACATCGTGGAATACAAGGCGGTCGCACTTTTCTACACGCTCAGCTGAATCGAATAAACGACCGCCGTAAATTCCCAGACAGTTCAGCAGTATTGAATCCATGCCACTGACCTGGCCAGCTTCCCCCTTTTATGTTCTGCAGCTCCGCTCCAGTTGGGGCCTCAGCAGGGTGTTTAGAAACCCCCAGAGCCATGCCGACCAACCCCTCCCAGCTCAACATGACTTTTTCATTAAGCCGCCAAATTCCTACACTCCAGTTGGAGGTGATTTATCAACCCGGGGCTTCATTGCAGGTTCATAGGAAACAGACATGGGCCTTGTCTAATGCATTATTGTGTTTCACGTTTAACGCATGTGCATGCGTGTGAATGTGGTGAACCGGGAGTGTACGTGTCTCTACCTTGAATGGGCTCTGATACAATCTGAGGACTGGATAACTGCCAGCCAGAGTCTCTGCTTGAGAATATGTATGTGATTAGAAGCGGGGGGTTGTTTTCTTCCTCATGAGCACCCCGCGTCCTCGGCAGCGCTCTTAATTCTCCGCACCACCAAACAAGTAGAGGTCACTTCATCCGTTCCATCTCTTACTTCATCCGCTGACTCTGGAATGGCCCGGACTGCTTTGGGTGGCTGCCAGTGGCGTGCTGGTAAAAGCCAGGGGTTTACAGGTGGAACGGTTCGCTACATGCAGATCTGGCTCTGTCCAGGCCGGTTTACCAGCCGGTCAGCTTTATAGTGAATTATGGTCAATTCTGGGGCAAGCCGTCGAGGGTTCATTGGTATATAAACTCTTTGCTTTTTATGAGAACTATAAAACCCAGAGGATTTTTTCCCCCTACCTCCCTAGACTACCTTTGAAGATTTGGTCAGGTGCTGTCTTTTTTTTTTTTTTTTTTTTGCCTTCTGGTAGATTTTTGGAGCCTTGAGTCATTTTCTATTTTCCTCATTTTTTAATTTAAGACATCTGCTCTGACTAACAACCGTCTGCGTGATGTATTTAGTGTGATCCATATCTGAATCTGCTCGCGATGCCTCTCTCTCAGCTATGATATAATATTTGCGCAAAGAGGAAAGGGAGGATGACGGCTCGACTCAGCGGCATCCAGAAACACCTCTTTATGACATCATGCGCGTCTTTAAAACGAGGCGAGGAAGGAGAGCACGCAGAGACACAGCCTTTTGCAGTCACCTAATAACTCTATTACACCGGGCTGTTCAGCTTACAAAAAGAAGGGAGGGGGGGGAAATGGTATTACTTTTCCTGGAAGCGATGTCTTAATGTGCGTTTTAGGTGTAGAAGTGAAAAATATGAAACCGAAGAGAATGAAACACAATAGCTCCGAAAACCCCACAGCAATATTACATTATTGCCAGAAAATTAAGCATTAGGAGAAAAGGACAAGAGCATTTTAGAGGAGCTATAATATTGTTATGACCTCTTTTTTTTCCCTCTGGCCCATCAGCCCCAGAATTAGATGCTAAATGGCCTCACCTTTCACTGTTGTTATTTTTTTCCCGGCCAAACCGGCATAAAACTCCGTCAACTTTGTTCGTTATTCCAGATTCGGGTCAACAATTTCTGGATAAGCCTATAAAACACGTTAAAACACTTTGCTGCTGTCAGAGATCTCTGAAGAACAGATGTTAGGAACAGCGTTTGAGGAGCGTGACGCCAGTGGCCGTACTGGGGCTGCCACTGGTGATATAAACATGCAGGAGCGATCGCCGTGATGCTTTTGGACAGTGGTCAATAACGCTGTTGCTCGCACTGGGCCCAGTCACATGGTGTTGGCCTTGGATCATTGATTGAGCCGTGCAGGAGGTAATTAGACTGCAGCTCTCTGATGTGACAAGAGCTCGTGGAGGTACGGTGTCGCCACAGGACGCTCGGCGCGTTGACGCCGCGGCTCTGGAGGCTGGAAAAGGCCCGCCGGCGGGTCCTGGAGGACGGTTCTGGGGTCGACGGGTCAATACCTTTGCTGGTTTCCCGTACTGGGAATGCTGTCCCCCAGCGTGGAATGTTCCAGCTTCTTTGAGAATGTGCTAAATCCCTCTTTACCCCCCCGCCTTTGCTTCTCCGTCTCTATGAGAGAGCGAGGATTTAACACACCGTGATCAATATTAAGCATCCCATGCGTGAAAAAAGCAGATGTTTGGAGTTTCCTTTTCAGAGACAGGAGGCTTCTGGTGAGTGAAGGGGATCAATGTTCCCTTCTGTCTCTGAGGCTGTGGACTTCTGAAGGGTGGCTGACGTGATTCCTACCCACCCTCGGGCCCCTGAGATTTGTGCGCCTCCCGGGCCTCTCCTGCCCCGTTAGGCGGCTGATTCAGACACTCACGGAGACAAAGTGCGCAGTCCAAACAGTTGTCCTGAAGTGGAAGAGGTCTGGGTGTTAAACAACGTGGCCGTGATTGGGAATTGATTTGTTCATTTGTCAGCTGTTTGAGCAAAAGTGAGTCAGCGGTGCCTGGCCAGCGATCTGCCATCTGCAATAACTTCTTCCTGGTTCTCCCTCCCTCCCTCCCTCCCTCCCTCCCTCGCTCTCTCTCCCTCCATCACCTCCCACAGCACCTGCAGCAGCACGAGAACGCGGTGGAGGGTGATGCCTGCTACTACCACTGCGTGCTGTGCAACTACTCCACCAAGGCCAAGCTCAACCTGATCCAGCATGTGCGCTCCATGAAGCACCAACGCAGCGAGAGCCTCAGGAAACTCCAGCGCTTGCAGAAGGGCCTCCCCGAGGACGAGGAGGACCTCGGCTCCATCTTCACCATTCGCAAATGCCCTTCTTCCGACACAGGTCAGACCCCGCCCCCCCCCCGTCTCCATCCTGTAGTTGTGCCGGTTTTGTGTGCGTTTGTGTGCGTTCCGTCCTCTTTTTAGTTCCTCCTGTCCAACCCTTCAAGACATATTATTCATGGTGTCGGCAACGGTCCTGCTGTTCTCAATTAGGACGGTGAACAAACACTATTGATTTGAGCTAGAATTAAAATGCCCCCCCCCACCTGCTTTTGTTATTATTTTATTTCGATATCACTCTAGGCCCGTCCATGTTCTCCACATAAAACGTCCCTACAAAGCCCGGCTGCCGCGGCGACGGCAGAGGTCCCCGTTAATGTCCTTTCAGCTATTGAAGGCGTATTGGGACGGGGCATTAAGGCCACATTAGGAGGAGGAGGAGCCCAACAGCAGCGGCAGCTGCGTCAACAACAAGAGCGCCACAAAAACAGACGCGGCAACAACAACAGCGGCGTGACTGAAACAAAGTGTCCCCACTGCTCGTTTATTATAGCCTGATTAGGAAGAGTGAGCTGTGGTCAATTAACACTCTTTCGCAGCACAGATTTGGTTTTCCAATCACTTTAACTCCCGCGCCCTGACAAGGGGCTCTATTGTGCGTCCCTCCAAGAGCAGCCATTACTTCCCTCGCACACATACTTGCTGTCTGTGTTATGCAAGTGGAGAAGAGGGGGGGTGGGGGCCGGCCTGTAAAGGCGCTTTGTTCTAAGGAGGCATGGATAATGAAGCCAGTGGCCGGGAAATTGCACAAAAAGCAGTCACAGATCTGAGGCAAATCATTAGAGAACATATTTAGCGGAGCAATTAGGGACAATTAAGCTTTCTGCTCGCTGCACTTCAAATATGTTAATGACTACAGTACAGTGGACAAGTGAACATGCGGAGGCAAGAGGAAGGGCCATTTAGGTTAAAAGGGTTGGGGGGAGTTGTTGTGCTGCCTCGTAGTGGAGATGCTGGAGTCGCGTCAGGGCCGGCACCTGCAGGAACCGACAGGGAAACATCCCATAAGTCACGTTAGATTGTTTAATATCATAATGCGATCACACCTTTGGATCCCGGAGTTTATTCCTCGTCCTCGGCCGACCCCTCCCTGCGTTTTTACCCTTCGAAACCTTCGCAGTCGACTCTGTCGGTGCTGACTCAGCGTTGCTCCCTCCCCGTCTCGCAGTAGAAATTCCACCCTTCAGCATCATCCGCCGCACATGTGACCATCCTGGCTCCACCCATCACAACCAGAATCATTCCAGCAAAGTTGCCTTCTTTTCTTTTTTTTAAATGTTGCTCTGACTCTCTGTGGTCGGGGCAACGTTGCTAAAATGGCTGCTCACTGGCTGACCTGTAAACACAAAGTTGCCCCTGTATCCCCGGGTCACTGAGACAACCGTCCCCGCTGCTGTTCTATCACCGCGCACGTGCGTCCGCAGAGCACAAAGTAAGGATCTTTGTCAGCAGCCAACTCCTTCCACGGAATGAGTGCATGTGGCGCTTTCAGAGCTGGCTGCTGTGTTATATATTTAAAAATAATGATATTAGAAAGCGGCTCGTAGAAACTGTGGGCCACGTGTGTCCTGTAGGCTTTTTCCAATTAGGCTAATGCAGGGCTAAACACATGCATTGTTTTAGTTCTCGCACACACTGAAAATGTGCTGCTTAGGCATGTTGCTCTGTTGCCTGACCTCCATTTGTCTTATTTAACCCTTCAAGCGTTTAGAAGCGAGGGGGGCCTTGAGGGAGCCCAGCCCCACACAGCTGCCCTGTGAGCAGAATTCCCCGAGTAGCTAACTTAAACCAGCCGGCACCAGCCGCGAGTGTTGAAGGCGACAACCTATTATCATCTCAGGAACATAAACAAGACTTGGAGCGAAGAGACTTAGATCCCGGTGCGGGTTTTGGGAGAGAAGCGCAGACGTGCAAAGTTTTCGTGGCGCGCGGGTGCGTTTAGTTGGACGCGTCTGGAGGAGGCAGAGGTGGAGAACAAACGTGGCTGACAGTGTGGATTAGCTCCCGCTGTAAATCTGCCTCAGTCACAGATGGCAGGCCCTTGATCGCTGGGCTGTGACGGCTTGGCTCTCATCGCAGGAGGAAATCCCTGTCTGTGAGTCTCAGAGGCATGGGAAGAAGAGGACTGGGAACGCCTGGCCAGCCACAAGTCCTCGTCTCCTGTCTGCACAGACGGAGAGACATTTATTTGAGGGCAAAGACCGACTTGGGGAGGGTTGGGGGGTTATCTTACTTTGACTCTGCAGCCGTTTCATCGGCCACACCATGAGAGGCTGTAAGTGAAACTATTATTAGCTTCCTGCTAATAGTGTTACTTTTAATGGCCATTTTGAGAAACTGGACAAGGGAAGCTGAGTGCATTAATAAATGCAAATGTGATGAAAGGAGGCATAAAAGTGACTGCATAATAACAGTATCTGATTTAAGATCCACTGCTTGCTTTGCTAAAAGGGGTGCACTTTCAGGGGCAATAAAAATGAAAAAAAGAAGTATTATTTTTCCCTCCCCACTTAAATTCTTTGCTAAATCATGCATATAAACCCCTTTTAAGATGACAGTATTCTCTTTGTTGTTAGTGTGTTGACATTCACCACCTCCTCTGAAATGTGCTTGCAGACCTTTCCCTCCCCTTTTGCTACCATAGCAGGTCCTGTAGCTATGCTAAAGCTGCTAAAGCCAGGTAAAAATCAGCCGTGAGCCCGGCCACGCTCTGATGGCATGCGAGGGCCATATTCTGGAGCTTTTGCTCCCCACAGGCAGGAGCCAAACAGACGGTAGCCATTTCTGGAATGTCCTCCTTTATTCATGCTTGTTAAAATGCAAAGTAAACCTTTCCAGAAACAGGATATTGTTGCCCCTAACCACCAGACCCTTTCTACAGGCCACATTATGGCCAATCTGAAAGTAAGTTGCATAGACAGACACGGCTGCAATACGCTTTTAATAAAGGCTGTTATTGCTCCAGTGATGCAGAGTGGATATGAGGATGAGAAGAGCAGAGGCCTGGATGAGTAGGGCCCCAGAGGGCCCGCAGCTCAGCCAGGCCTCCATCAGTCGCTTGTCTTCTTATCCCTGGCTGAAGGGCATCGAGGCACCATAGGAAATTGTTTGCTGTCCGCCGAACGTGCCAGGAAATTCATAAATACTTTACTTTTCATTTTGAAAATATTACAAAAGACCGGGTGCTTATTAAAAAGCTAAAATGATGGCTTTATAGATTTTCCAGTCGTGCATCAGCATTCCTGTGACCACGCGGTTCTGACACAAGTCCCCCCCCCTCGCTCTTCCTGCTTTATGGGCTACCTTGGTATGAAATCCTTCCCCGGGTCATCCTGTAATAGCGAGCTGATGAGAAAGCCGGCTCTCTGTTCTCAGCGAGGCTGTGAATAAATACGACTGCTGAGCCCTCCTCTGTAAACACGGGACGGCTTCGCCTCCAGGCGGGAAGGGGGGGGGGGGGGGCAAACTCTGGGTTCCGCTCTGCCCAGCTCGGCAGCAGCGGCAGATAAAAGATGGGCGATGTCATACGGAAAGATGAGACGGTTCCGAAAGTGATCCAGAAAATGAGCCAAGACTAGTTAAAAGCCCCCCCGACCCCCCGCTGAGGTGAACCCAGAGCCCTCAGCTCTGCACGCGTTCACATCCTGTGCTTGATTTCAGCATCAGTTACATCACGCAGGTGGAAACGTGCACCAGATTCCATGTTGCACGTTCGCAGGTGTTTAGAATCAGGCCGCGGGTGAGGCGCTCGCTGCCATCATCTCCCCCAGAGCAGCCTGGCGGCGCAGATTAATATTGGCGTCCCTCTCTCTTGTCACTATCAGATGCTCCTCTTGAAAGCTGATCCAAAAAAGATAGACGGTCCATCAGGAAACAGTCGTCCCATTTGTGCTTACTACACCTGTTAATGAGTTCTATTTTCGGGCGCGGAGGCTTTTGCTGCTGGATATTGGAGCAGAGGTGGGATGTGAGGGGCTCGCATGGGGGGGGGATTCAGTAACCCTGCTGCCCATTGTGTCAGTCAGGCGGAGTGACCGCAGTCTCCGGGGGGGCTGTCAGTCAGGGGTGAGGGCCGGAAGTCTGCACTTCCAGACAGACGGGTGCAGGGTGTGGATGAAAGGATAGATGAGGTGACAAAGACGTCACGTCTGAGATGAGTTTAATTATAACTGCAGTCGTGTCTCTGCCACTCAGGTACATCAGATGCACCAGGACGATGTCACGCAGAGGAGGAAGGGCGATGGTTTTATATTAATTACTGATTCACCTGATGGGGGGTTGACAGCGAGCAGATATGATGTAATTATTCTTTAAAAAAAAAAAAAGAAACTATCTTGCCTTTTAGCCAAAAACATAAATCACGTGGGCCCAAAGATCAGCTTTATTCTCTGCTGGAGCTCGCCGATGCTTCGCCAGCGTCAGCCATAACCCCAGAATTACGACGGATATTAAAGATTTCATCAAAAACAACAGTTCCCTCTGGCTAACGGGAGAACAGTTGCTAAAACGTCTCCATGTTTCTGAGCAAAAGTGTCCCCGTGAACATGCAAACAGAGGGCTTCTGTCGCTGCGTGCAGCTTGAAACGCTCCGTCTCATCTGTCGCCTGTTGGAAACGCGGGGCTGGAAACAGCCGGTTTCCTGGCCGCTGACCTTCTTTACCTTCATAAAGTCTGAATACGGGATATGAACCGCCAGTTATCGTATCTTTATTTGTTCTCATTTTTCCATACTTATTCTGCGCAATTGCAATATGGGGCTGGATGTGTTGAAAGGTTTAAGCAGATGCAGAAGCCTGCCTGGAACGCTGGCTCCAGCGCGGCCAGTGCAGCGGCTGAATATGCTAATTAAATAATTCTCCACAGTCGGACCAGACTCCAGGAGAGTTTAATGCAACTACAAAGAGGTTTTTGAGTAAAACCCTGCAGCCGGCGCTTCTTCTGCCGGCCTGATAGTTTAAATAGTCTCTTTCCCTCTGCTTGGTTATGTTGATAATATTAAACTGTTACAAGGCATCATATTTATTTATTTGGCTCTTCTTACTTTAACCTCCGCCGTGCACAAATGATCATCTCATATCCAGCCTCATAATTATGGCAGCCGCTCTTAGAACGACTCCAGAATGCTGTTAAACACTTTGTTTGCTGTGTTTTAGTTATCGGCTTCACTTTGCTGCTGGGTCTCAGAACCAGGCAGCTCAATTTGACCACTGGCAGCTTCAGAGAAGAAGCGGGAGCAAAGTTTGCGAACCAACGCGTCAAGGCTTGGAAAGTTTTTATTTAGCTGTTTTTAACAAGGCTGTTTGTGCCTCCCAGAGAGAGCTGGCGGATCAAAGGGCATGATCGGTGCTCTGGATGAGTTCACCGCCGGTCCAGCAGAGACGGTCGGCCTGGCTGACAGCAGAAACAAAAAGCAGAGTGAATGACGCCCTCTCCAGCGTGCCCTCACACTCCAAAGCCTCCATTAGAATAAAGGCAGATGAAAACAAGGACGGACTGAAAGCACCGACATTTGGATTCATTATCCACTCTCTGATAGATCAGGAGTGAACACACTGGTCCTAATTGGAGGAGTGTAATGTGCGCATCCCTGTTATATTTGTTTTGTTTCATAAAATAAAAAAAAAAAAAGTGTGTGTGTGTGGGGGGTGAATCTCGCACAAAACACGCATCCGTGTTTTAAGTGCATTAGCAGAACGCGTCCCCTAGCCGCAGCACCCTGACCACATCAGCTAAAAGCGGCCGAGCAGATGGCGGCAATGAGAGAAGAGCAAAAATAATTCAATAGTGAACCTCTGTGACCTTTACCTGTAGGCGTGTGCACCAGTCATTGATTCGCACTGTGCTTGACAGTGCACTACACACCACCTGAGGAGGGAGGATGAAGAGAAATGGATGAGTTTGTTTAAAAAAAAAAGAAACACACACACACCAGAGGACAGCGTGAGTGGGAGAGAGGCTCGTGATGCTAGCGTGTGACACTGGAGCTGAACTTTCCACAGTTGCGTCTCGGGAATTGTTCCGGATTTGACGGGTTTCTGCAAATAATGGCGTGCTTCCCACATTTGGGCCAGTTATCAGGGACAGATACGGATTCTCACACCACTTCAGAGGGGACGGCACCGCCCGGGGAGGCCGGTCTGGTCACTGTGCTGCTGGTTTCAGTCCCTCTCAGAACCTGAAAGACTGTTTGAGACGCGTGTTGACCCCCTTGTTCTGTCTTGGAGAAGGATGTCCAGTTAGAGAAGACATAATTAAGCAGACATAAATGAGAGCAGGAGTTTTAGCCAAAATTATGCTGATTGCAGCTTATCTGAAGAAGATTCCCATTTAAAAAAAAGAATTGAAAGAAAGAAAGATTCTTTATTTATGAGGGGAAAGAATGTAATGAACATTTTCATTATAATTTACATATGAGCAGAGGGTGACGGTTAAAGTAGCCCACCTCTGAATTTGCTTATTGCTTAAGACATTGATAGGAGGTGGAGAAGGCCAATCATTAGGGAACTGCAGAGAAAACAAAATCAGCCCGAACAAATTTGACGCATTAAGATGAATAATACACGGTTTTAAAAAGCAAGCAAAGGTCAATTTTCATGCGTCTTGCCCAGCACACAAACAGGAGGGCACAACCGGTCAGTGCAGCCCAACAGCTCAGTCAGTAGGAGAGAATATCCAAGTCTTTATTTTCAATAAGCCTTAGTTTACCCCCCAAAACAAAATCATGTTTATCTCAAAATACTCATGTCTAATCTAAAATAATGAGATGGGAACAATTACTCCCTGAGCTTTGGAATCCTAGTTGATGATTACAGTAATTATTGGGCCTTCATGACTGATTAACCTTTCAAAATGATACCTGAAGCTTCATACATGTGCAGGCAGAATGTAAAATAGATGCTTAAAAGTGTTTAAACTCGGGGTTTCTAGAGATCCGCTGTATATCAGCCATATGATGCGTTCGAGGACCTCTGTCTACTGTAAGAACCTGGCTGGAAATCTGCGCCTACGGAAAGAAAACAACAACAAAACCCCAAAAGAGGGAAAATATTTCCCCACAGGAGCGGCTGATGACAGGCGGCTTTCTGGAAGCGAGCTGCTCTCGCGTATGTGCAGAATATTTCAAGCACCCGGGAAAGCGGAGACGGGGCGCATATTTGTGCACGAGGTGCGGAACGGAGAACACAGTGCATGTGTTTAAATCCGTGTCACAAGTCGATGTCAGCCTGACAGACACGGCGGCACTCTGAGGCTTACTCGCTTTAAGGTGGCACAGGGGCCGGTGTGGCAGGTGGAATTAGGGGAAAGGCCCAGTGTTTTTGTCATGTTAAACTGGGCAAAAGAATCTAATTGGGTGGGGGTCCGCGATTGGCAGTGCCGTCTTTGTTTAAGGGCCCGCTGTGGTCACTCTGCAGGGCCCATTGTGCCTCCGCCACAATAGCATTAGCTTGCTCTCTTGTTCTGGGCTCCTCTTTTCTCCGGCTCTTTGCAGTCAGCTCCTGTCCGTTCCACTCTGTCTCAACGCTTCACTTCCATGCTCCACCAGCGCCCGGGGGGGGGGAACGACGACGGAGAAACATGCCCCCCTCCATCATGATTGCCTTAACCTCGCTCCCTTCCTGTCCTAAATTATCAAACCCTCCGCTCCCTCTTTCTTAAACACACTGATAAAAAGAGGGTGATGGAGAATGAAAAGGAGCGGTTTTCCAGCCCCGTGAGGAAAAACAACCCTTAGAGTCTTGTATCCTACCGTCGGATTTAACGAAAATACTCTGGACAATGTTTCACCAAGCTTCACCGGACGATTAAAATGAGGAAATATTAGGAGAAAATATTAATACATCAGCTAAACGGGTGCATTAACAGGTTAATTATTAAACATAGTTGAAAAAAGTCGTAGTTCCCTGGGGTTTCGCTTCAAGCCTTATAATAATGTTTCATCTAAAGAAAGGGAGCATTTGAGAGTATCTGCTATTCCCACACATGTGCATTAATCCCAGCGGGCTGAGGCCCGGCCCGGCCCGGCCCGGCCCGGCCCGGCCCGGCCCGGCCCGCCTCTCCTGCAGGATCCAGGTTAGAGTCTTTCACCTCCAGCAAATTCATGTGCAAATCGTGTGAGGACTATTCACAGCGTATTCCGTGCACTGTTACTGGCCCCGTGCCTTGTGAAGGTGCAATCATGCGTGGAGAGAAAAAAAATAAAAAAGGGCCCAAGTTACCAACTGGAGCGATCTTGTGTGCCTAATGTGTCCTTTTTTTGTTGCAAAGGTCATTGGTAACTTGGTTGCCTTGTTGATGTACAGTGAGAGATATTGATTGATTAATGCATTAAGTGCTCACAATCCATTAGGTTCTGTGAAAGGAACTGGGGGGAAGACTTGCTCTTTCTCTCAGTATGTATTTTCACCTCTCCCTTGTTGTTCAAAAGCCCCCCCCTCCCGCTGGCAACGTTTAAGGGACAAAAGGCTGAATATCTGCCAAGTAATGCATTCAAAACAACATTGGTCCTCATGAATGTCAGTTCAATTACTCTGAAAAGCTTGACAAGAAATTGCTCTTATATTAGCTCGCCGCCGATCCTGACCCTGAAAGAATATCTCGTTCACCGTCTCCACCCGCTGGAGAGCGCTCCAGCATCGGGACGGCGGAGGAGGATTTACCGCCTTATCTGCCACGCAAAGACAGCAAAGTGTTTGATTTGCGCTTCGCCAGAGTGACGCCATCTGCGGCTCCTCGCCGCGGACGGCGGGACGGCCTCTCACCCGCGCGGCAGCGGCGCACCGGCCGCCAAAGTCATTGGCGAGTATCTATTTCCCATCTTGTCCTGTCAGGGAGCCGCCTTCATTGTCACTCCTGTGGCTAAATCGGGCTAGAGGCCGGACGCCTTCACTTAAAGTGTTCGTGCTTTTCCGGGCGACTTGCTAAACCCGTGAAAAACGTGCAAAGACAAGGAATATGAGACCTTTAGGGGAGCGCTTGGAAGGGGCCCGAGACTCCGTCGTTACCTGAGAAACATGGGCTGCATTAGGGATTCATCAGGACAGGCCGTCCCTGTGCCTTCCAGCTCCAGCACCACCGGCTCCATTAGGACCTTTTATCGCTGCGCTGATGGCGGCTCTCGATAACGCCGCTGCCGAGAAATCCCCAAAAAGTAAAGGCTCGACCTCTGACGCCGGCGGCCCTCCCTTTCCTCGAGGAGAGCGGTGCGCCGGAGTCCGTCCGGAGATCCGTATCGGAGCGTCTGCAGCCTCCGGCCCTGAGCTGCTCTCCATTAGTGAGGTGTGGTTAAAGGCCGACCCCGGACCCTGCCCGCCGTTGCCCCCAAAATGAGAATTAGGGACGCGTTATATCTCGCATTTCCTTTCCATGCATAACAAATAAGTGTCTGCCACCCACATGACTGGAATGCATTGTCCCCCCCCCCCCCCCCCACCCCCACCCATCACCACCACCAGCAGCATTAATGCGATCCCATACAAATCCCCGTCCAACCCTTTGCTTTTGGGCAGGCAAACAGGACAGTAAATCATGTGAGCTGGTTTTCCTCAAATGTTTTAGTAATTATGAAAAATATTTGTAACCCCCCCCCCCCCCCCACACACACACACACACACAACAGTTTCCAGTGCAGAAGCGAAGCGCCCTGAATAATCATTGTGTTTAATGCTCTGGTCATAATCCCAGGTTTTATGATGGTTTTCTAATGATTTTCTAATGATGTTAAATATTAGTAGAGAGTATCACCATAATTTGAACACAGCGGCTTATTTATTTATTTCTCCCTGCTTTAGCGCGCCCGATTGTAGCGCCGATGAATATTTCACCGGGAATGAGATTTAAGAGCTGTGCCTATTTGTGCTTTATTTTGCCATCTCCCCATCTGCAATAAATCCTCATTGCTGCTCTCCCGAAGCCCCCGCCCCCCCCCCCAGCCCGCTTCCCCCAGGTGGGAATACAATTAGGTGCAGGGGCCATTTCATTCAGTGCCACAGCCTGTCCGCCGCAGTCATTCGTAAAAAAAAAAAAAAAGAGAGAAAGAAAGAAAAAAAAAAAAAAGCCAGAGTCGTCCCGTTGGAGAAAATAGCCGACTCCTGGGAAATGTATATAAAAAAACAAAGAAAGAGAGGGACCGAGACGGAAATAGTGGCGACCTGACCACAAAGACGGGGGGGGAATCTCCAGAAGTGCTATCGGAGGAGATCCGAGCGTGGCCTGTGATGGGTGACACTATTGAGCAAAATATGTATTGGAGACAAAGGCTTTGTCTCCTTCCTGTGCCTTTTCAATGAATTACACCTCTCCACCCCCTACCCCCAGCTTTTTAATTAAATGGCTGCAGCTCCATCTCGCTATCCGTGGCTCCCCATTACAGAGGCTAGATAAGGGATTGCTATCTGTAGCATGTTAAGAAAGGCTGCTGGGCAGCCAAGCCTCATGAAATTTGTCACAAGATCTCATTTTCCTCATTGCCAGACGTGATGCTTATAATTGATGTGGAGGCAGCAGTAATTTATTGGCCGTTCGCAATTATCATCCCCTTCTAGCAGGGGGATGTGACTGCAATTTCTAAGTGTGCATCTGTGTTGTCAATGTTTCTGGGAGGGGGGGACGTGACATCGTATCCTATAAATTAAGGGGAAAAACATGTTTGTCCTTAAAGCAGGGTAAGAGTGTGTGTGCGTGTGCGTGTGTGTGTGCGCCACTTTGCCATGCAGATTAATGATGGGACTCATACCATTAACAAAACGAAGCCTGTAATGTGGCCACGCTCAGCCGAGGTGTCGACTCCAGGATGCACCAGCTGGACTTTCACACACATGGTGGGCGGGGGGAGGCAGCCAGGATCCAGATTGGGATGGGGGGGGTGGGGAGGGGTGTTTGCGGAGGTCAGAGAGGGCAGGCCTGAGGGGCAAAGGGGGCTGGTGCCACAAGCTTTTGTCCGCAGCTCCTCCTTATGTCTTTAGGGTTTATTTTCACACAGTAAAAGTGAGGACGGCGGCGGTTGTTAGCATTTTGCAACTGTCTAAAGGTTGAGACATTCACGTGCACGTCGTCCACGTTGGTTTTCAACACTCAGAAAAGGGAAAGCACCTTGTGTCCAGGGAAGATTGGCTACTCCACAGTGAGAACATGTAGTAAATGGTTTCTTTGTGTGTTGCTCATCCTCCTAATGATTTAAAACGCTGATATTATTCACAAACGTTCCATTTATAAACGCTGCTTCAATTAACCTCAGACAGCATCAATGCAGCATTTCAGCCCAGAAAAGAGGCGATTCATGCTGCTTTTTTTGCTTTCGTCAGTATGAAGTCAGCAGGCTACAGTCGCCGTCTGTCAGGCTTCAAATGAAGGCCTGTTGTGTTTGGGATGGTTAACGGACGCCATTGTTTTAGCTGCGCAGGGGCAAAACGGAGCGGAGAGGACCAGCGTCGCACGCCGCACTCCCGGGGTGTTTTTACCATCGCAGAGCAGTGCGGAGTGGCGATCTGGAAAAGGGCGAGGACGACGAGGGCTGTCCCCAGCAGCCGGTCTGAGCATGCTCTCTTTGTCTCGGGAAATGGAACCTGTTTGTTGTCTCTTCTTTTTCTTTTTTCCCCCTACCTGCATGCCTGTCGAGTGCTGCTGGCAAATTAGACTTTCAAATCAAGAAAGCAGTGGGAGACGAAGACTCTAGGTTTCTCCTTCCCTTTAATAATCATCCCTGTTTACTCTTCGGGGAGTCATCGTTATATATTTCTTTCTTAAATGTACCCTCTAAGTGGGGAGAGTGTCTTTAATAAAGCAAGCAGGCAGAGCGCCATTCCAACATGAGAATTGCACAGGAGAGAATTGAGAGATGGAGGCAATAGAGGAACACTCTAGGAGTTGGGGGGGGGCGGGGGTGGGGTGGGGGCGCTGCACCCTCATGCTATTATCTTTATAGCATAGCAAAACATGCTCCAGGCAATCAGCATGAAATTGTTAATTGCTCAGCCCACTTGTGCGTCGCCCAGGGGACAAGGGGCCTTCAGGAGGTCCGCGCCGAGCGAATGAGGGGTGCCCAACTAACTGCCTGCCCGTCTCAGGTCGCTCGCGTAAAACACCGCGCTCGCACCTTCTGCGACCTTCGCAAGATTGCAGCAGGAACCACCAGAGGCGTGTTCCATATAGTCCACTTAAAAAGTACGGCTCGCCGTAATGCAGGATTGAGATGTGGCTCAGAGTGGGGTGAGCCTTGGCTTAAACTGCCCCTAACCGGTTCGATCGGGGTTGGTAAAGTATAGGCAACCGTGGAAAAGAAAGAAGGAAAGTGCTGTATTTCCCACGCGTGTGATCCCGAAATGTGATGCGCGGTGGTTAGAGAGGCGAATGTGAAGAGTCTTCAACGCCAGCGTCTCCTCTCGCCCCTCTAAAGTAGCAGTGGGCACCACACACAAGCCCACAAGCAAATGCACCCCCCCCCCCCCCCTCCCACCGTGTCAACGCTTCTGCCACCGTCTCCTAAAAGAAGTGGCCCCAGGTGGGTCTGAGGAGGATCTGAAGGACGCCACCCCTCCTGGAACACGCTCAGTCAGAAAGCAAAGCCCCGCCTTTTCGCGGCTATCAGTTCTGTTCCTGTTGCGGGGGGGCGGGGGGGCGAGCAGGGTTACACGGGGCGTCATATTAATGGGGCCTGTCATGCGCGTTGATCGTCTTATGCATGGAGGAGGATGAGCGCTCGCAAGGTGTTGTCTTCAAATAGGATTTCTGCGAGTGCGACATCCTCGTTGGGCGATATCCCCCCCCCGCGCCGCCACTTTCTTAGAGAATGATCTGTTATTAAGCAAATGAAGTGCTGCGGGCCCAACGGTAAATCCCTCCACTTTGTCATGGTGCGCTCTGGGTTATCACACCGTGCTCCCTCATTCTTTTCTGATTTTTTTTATTTCTTTTTTCTGCTTCCTTGCCGTCGAGCCAGCCGGGGTTTGAACCCGTTTCCCTCTTTTTCGCAGCACATGTGACACCAGGAAGATTCCGAATCGTAACCAGCGACTCATTTAACAGCCTAATGAAGCAACTTTGTGTTTATGGAACCACTTTTCTTTTCTCTCAGTCCTGTTTCGTCCTGTTTGTTTTACACCCCTGTTTAGGCCCTTTAACCACTCATTTGGCTGCATAATCAATGTGTTAAGCAACGATCTCCATTTAAATAAGAATTAAGAAATCTCCTTAAAAAAACAACTTTAAGTTGACGTGAGCGTGATCGAGGAGGGAGGCGGGCTGATTGGGAGGGAGCGGGGTAACCGGTGGGAATGGCAACTGCTAGACAGGAATTGATTGCATTAATTGATATGCCAATATGTAAGCTTGTTACATCCACTATTGCTTAGCATGATGGCTAACAGGTCCTGCTGATCAATGGAACCAATAAAGGCTTCATCCATTAATGAGCAATGTGGTAATTAATGTTATCCCTAAACCAATTACCTCAGGCAGTGCATCAAGAGGAGCAAATAGAGCAACCAGGTTTATCTCTTTTAGACTGTTGGTTGCTTTTTGATGCTCCGCTCTGCTCTGCTCTGCTCTGCTCTGCGTGGCCACATTTGGAGTTAAAAGCCCACAGACACAAATATGTGATTTCAAACTTTATTCAATAAATTGAAAGGGGATTTTTTTTAACAGGGGAAAAAAGGCAGTTAATATTGTTTTTAAATCACACAGTGCTGCTTTTCTAGCTGAGGAAGCCAAGACGTCTTATTGCGATGTAATCCAGTTTTCTTCTCTTTAGCTGCCACAGTTACGCTTCGTCTTCTGCAGCCTGGTTCTAAAACAGAGTCACAGCACAGATGACAGTTATACAACAAACACGTTGCTCCATAACTCCACAGTCGCATAATTATCACACCACAAACTGCATGTTACCATCCCAGTAGGTTCTGAGGGGAAGAATGTGGCTGCGAGGGCGGCGTTTAGCCACAACACCAGGATTGTACTGATAGCATTGAGGAAGATCAAGCAAAAAAAGGCAACCCACACCAAAGTGTCTCTGCTACGCATGGATATCTGAACTTTAGGAAATCTTTAAAACTGGGCTTTCTTTGTTCTAAGTTAGGTAAAGGCCTGTAGTCTTCCTCCTTCTCTTTTCTCATGCTGAAAATCCTCATGGAGCGTTGCATTCTGGGTACAGATAATCGTGTGTTTATAACAATGTTGCCATGAGGAGACGTTGAAGTTCCAACGGGCTCGTCCACGTCCTCCAGGTGTGTCCACGGGGGTCTGGGAGCGTCATCAAACGCTTCATCAAGTTGAAATCTGAAGTCAGCAATGCCGCTTTTGTCTCTTAAAGATGGTAAAGGGGGGGGTGGGCGGGGAATGCAAATCAGTGTCAGAACAACAGCGAGTGACCTTGTGGACACACTGGAAAGAACAGATGGAAAAATACATCTAAAGCCAAAGCAAAGCGAGTCCTTCGCGGACTCGACCGTAAAGTCAGCAAGAAGTCTCCACTTCTAAATCACAACAAAAGGGCTGGAAATTCTTTGTATGTGAGAAGAATGAGACGTGACCTTGTCTGAGAGGGCTGCTGTGAACATGGTCAAGAAAGGGGGGGGGGGGTGGCAACAAAGATCTGCATATTTGTCTGACGCGTCTCTGCAGAACCAGAATAAATTAAACACGCTGAAGAACAGAAACACAACCGAGTGTGAGATAATGACTTATTAGTTGGGACGAGCCCTTCAGAACAAAATCTAGTTTATTTAACGGCCGTTGCAGGAGTGCGGAAAGGCCCATCTGTCTCTCCGCCTATTATCTGCGTCCTTAATCGAGACTTACAGCAGGGCGCTAAATAAACAGTAAGTAAGTTGTCTTGGGCGGAGGAACGTCAATGCCTGCAACTTGTGCCGGCCTTTGCTCTGAACAGTTCTGTATTGACCTCCCAGGACCCCCGAGAGTTCCCTAATTGAAAATTAATATTGAATCAATGCTGCGGGCCATTTGCATATTGATTATAAGCATCCAGGAAGGCAGCGAGTATGTCCGGGATCAATAGGGCCCTTCTGCAGCGGGCCCAGTGCACTCCATCACATGGCAGCTGCCTGCTCCTGAGGTTAATGACTGCTGCTCGTTAAGGAGCGCTTGTCAGGTGGGTTTCGAGCCGCAGGGTCTTTCTGCTCAACGCTGGCAGCAGGTGAGCGGCGGGGGGGGGGGCGGAGCAGGAGGCGCAGATGGACGCACGCCAGGCGGAGCCACTCCGTAGATTTTAAGCAACACCACCAGACTTGACCTCTGCTTCTCTTCCCTTCCTTTTTTTTCATTCATCAATGTTTTTTTTGGGGGGCGGGGGGGGGGTCTGTGTAGGCCAGTAGCAGTGAACTCTGGCCAGTGTGAATAATATGCTGCAAACACGTGTTTGTGCGGTGCAAGAGAGGATAAAGACGAGAGGCTGATCAGAGATACTACCGACTGTTTCCAGCCCCTGAGGGGAGTGAAAACAATATTAGGTAGATCAGAGGGGCCCTTTAAAATTTGAAGTGAAACTTTCACAGTGTTTGGATACAAAGGTGAAGACTCTCTCTGCTTTAAAATGCTGATTAGCATTCAGCACATACATTCTGCCCCCCCCCCCCCCCCCCCCCCCATAGCTTCCACATGTTGCAGAGATGTAAGAGGCAGAGCCAGAGGAGAAAAGGCTGGAGGGGCAGACAGTGAAGTGAAAAGGTTAGGCGAGGGAGAGGAGGATGAAGGAAGAGGCCGCTGTAACTGGTAACCTCGGCGCGGAATCCCACCGAAGCCGGACCGCCTGGTTTAGTGGCGGCGGTGAACCCTGGGTAAAATAATGGAGCGCTGTAAAACTCCGAGCCCACGGGAGCCGGCGGACCCCGTGTGAGGGGAGAGCGGCCCGCGGAAGGTGAGGTGCTGAATTAATGCCTCTGTGTCCGCTCGCCGCTGCGCACGCTCCGAGAGAGGGGGTCCGCCAGCTGAGGATGGAGCGCCGCGCCCGGAGAACCAGGCTGCATCTGATTGCTTCATTACAGGCCCTTTCATTGACTTGGTTGCACTGAACTGATGAACTGAGGCAGTGGACAAGAGCACATAATAGGAAGAAATGAATTCTTATCACAGCCTCCTCAGGAGGCAGCCGGTCCCGGCTGGAGCCCACAGAGGCCGCGGCTGAATAACCAGAGGGGGCTGTTTGTGGGTCCGTGCGCCAGCCTGGAGCGATGGAGACGAGAGCTTTAGGGTCGGAACACAGGGGAGGAAGGATGGATGGGCAGGGGCCCTGTTACCAGGCAGCTGCCGTTCATGGTTACTTGGATGATTTTCTTTCTCCCGGTGACTCAAATATCTGCTTAATTGTTTATTCTAGTGTCGCTCCAGAGATTTAGGCCCCGTCGCAGCAGCAAAGAGGAATAATTAATCCTGGCGCTCTCACCCCTGACTCGCCACCCCTGCCTGCCGAGGGAGACGCGGGACAACAGTGTCGGCGTGTACTGAAAACAAACACCGGCCGAGCCGCTGCACGTGCACAGCCGGCGCCGAGCGGCGAATCCCAAACAGGCAGACTTTATTTTGGATTATAAACGAGGCGATGGTGTGAACCTTTGACCCCTCTCCTCGCTGCTCTCACCTGAACGGATCCCCGCTGGAATCCACCAGCATTGGGAATGTCTCTTTAATCCCACCACTTCCCTGTTGGAAGAGGTTTTAGTTTCTTTTTTTACAGTTTTGCTAATTCCTGAGTATCGGTTGCTTATTTTCAGGCTTCCATTGATTCCAGATCTGGGTTATCTTAATGAGCTGGCCCTCCGATGAGCCACATCATCAGATTTTCATTTTTTACCTCCTCGCCTCGTTCTTCCGCTCCGTCTGAGCCAAAGATAACGGAGGAGCGGCGTTTGACTGGAATCACTCCGTTTTCCTCTGGAAAGCAGCGCAGCGGGCAGCGTGGACCCGCCCCTCCAGGAGCCCCCCCCAGCCTCCTTTCCCCTGCGTTATTCACGAGTGGATACGCGAGGTTTAAAACGAGGTTTTTATTTACCAATCAGGCTTGTAATATCCGAAAATCCCCATCAAAATCAGGACGGCACGTGCATTGTCAGCCGTTATCGAGGGGCAATTTCAGATCTCAGGTAAACCGAGAAGCCTCCGAGCAATTTGATATGATTAGACTGAGAATAATGCAGACTGGATATACCACTGAGAGTTGAAGCATAACTAGTTTAAATGATGGCAGAGCTTTCCCGCGCCATCCCATCATCTGACTCAGGATCTGTTTTGCAATTAAGGACGCGGGGTTTGTGCATAATTAAATAAATAAATAATGCCGGGCTGAATTATGTGATAATAAATTAATACATTACAAGAAGCAAATAAAGAAGCGGCTAATTGCGCGCGCCAAGCCTTTTCATTAGCACTTTTGAGTGGAAATTTCATTATATGCATCACAAGCAGCACTGCCGGATGGAATCTAGTTTTTAAAGTATGTAAATAAGAATTAGGTATTATGTTGGGGAAGCAATCAGAGTCATAACGCTGCATCTTAATAACATTAGAACTGCGTCATCTGGTTCAGATGTCGGTTTCATTGCTTCGCAGTGAGAATGTGGACGGTGAAACACCACAGAACGCAGAAAAGGGTGCTGGGAAAACGGGCTCGGCCTTCTTAAATATCACAGCGAGCTCTGTGGTCCCAGCTCACAGAGCTAATATTCCGATTCCCTTCATTTAAAATGTGTCCCAAGCTTCAGACGCCCACTCCAGTTTGTTTCTCCATATCAATTAGTGGGAGCAAAACCCAAACTTTGTCAAATGCATCTCTAATAATTGCTCTTCACATTTGTCTGATTATTTTGTACATAATTACAGAGGAAAACAACCTGCCCATTAAGAATTTAATGGCAGCAATATAGAAAGCAATTACCATTACTTTGCTACTCGCAGTGAAAATAAAGATTTCTCTAAATTAAAAGGATCCTCCGACTTCTGCTAAGGCTAATTGTGTGCAGACATCTGGTTTTACATCATTTGGAAGGGCTAAATGCTGACCAGTTAGGAAGGGCTCTGCTTGATGTGTGTTTTCGGGGCCACTCTGCTGCCGGAGAGTCTGATAGCTTTTGAATTATTTATTCATCAGGCAACTGGACGTTAGTCACGCCAACCTAGGCCCCGCAGCGGATGTCTGGCGACATTCCCCTCCAACAGTAGCCATCAGCAGACTGAGGAAAGGGTGCTAATGAGCAGGGCGCAGAGGTTTCCTTCCCCAGACCCGCAGCTCCACGCCACTCCAGGACGCACTAGAGATTTACAAAGATCTGCGTGCAGAACTTTTAATTAGCGGGGCGGGCGTGAATTAGGTTAGAAAATGGAAAAGTTTTTTTAAAGAAAGGAATAGGAACAGCCACCCGTTTTCCTATTAAGGAGAAATGTCAAGCGCGGTGGCGAGGCAATAGTCTGTGTGCATCCCTTTGTTGTCCTCCGTGACATTGAAGGCTAATTTTTCATGGTTATTTGAACTGGAAAATGAAAGAGAGGTTTGCGATTATTTCCTATAAATGACAACACAATTGCATTACGCTTCAGTACAAACACAGAGAGGATATTGCCTTTTCATATTTCATGTGAAAGTAATGGATGAGCTATGCAAAGAGGAGCAGAAAGAAAAGACAAATGGCGAAGGAAAGCTCCCGTGTTTGATTTGTATTAGAAACCCAATGGATAGAGGTAGCGGGAGTTTTTTCCAATAAGTGCACTCTAGTGGATGTTTTTAAGTGTCTGAGCAGCGTAATCATTGGATTTCTTTAGCAATTAGCTATGAGCAACCAGCCGAGGTGGTTCTCAGAAGAAATGTTGCCCGGTGCTGTAAGCTGTGCTACCACAGAGCTCCTCTATCCATCTATCCCACAGTGCAGCGCATCTCTGTAATCAATACCAATAGGTGCAATAAATAAACACAGCCAAGCCCGCCAACCTCCACCTCTCCTCTGAACTCTCTGAAAACATCTGAACTTAGAAGGCCATCCAACTTTAGAAGGCAAACACATCGATGATTTTATATTTGAAATGAAATTGATTAGCCAAATTGGTATTCATAACCTTGTCATATTCTGTTTTATCCGGGCGTATGCTTTCATAAACAAACAGCCATTCAGGCCCTGGGCTGCACACACACACACACACACACACACAGGGAGGGAGGGAGGCTGGATGACCGTCGAGGAGCACCAGCCCACCGCCATGGAGCGCGCTGGTGTTTGTGGGCTTTTAAGTTTGGAGAGATGGGAGGGAAGCCTGCGCCGGCTGGACTCATGTAAATAGGACCCGCGTGGGAGCCGCGAGTCCGACTCCCAACACGCGCCGAACCAGGCGCTACATACATCCAGCCATGGCAACATTGATTTTCTGAGCTAATACCTCCACAGAACAGTCCACAGGCAGATGGATGCACTACAAAGATATGCAAATGGGGCGTTCGATAAATCGACGAGCAGAGATCTTCTTCAGACGGTGGTCTGAAAGCGCAGATAAACACATAAGTACCTGTTAATGGAGCGACACGTACGGACGCGCAGACCTGTGCAAACACGCCACCGTCGGCTTCGGACCTGGAAAATGGGAATAACACAACTTCATGTGAGAGTGGACCACTTCAGTCGGGGGGAATCCAGCGGTTTTCTAACGGGAACCAGCTGTAGTTTTAATTTTCAAGCTTTGGCGAAGAAATAATCCATTCTTGTGTATTTGCACGATGAGAGTGCGCATGTATATCATGTGAAATAAGAGAAGAAACTCTGGGTGAAATTATGTTCGCTGTTGTTATTAGTCAGATATGAAACAAAAGCTTGTGGGTGTGTGTCATATATAATGGATGGGGGCTGTCTTGTTAGGCCCAGCAGGCTGCATGTGGCTGCGTCTCTGCGGAGAGACGCTCTGAAGCTGCCGTACCTGGTAATTAAAGAGGGTTTGTGGCAAAAGCCAAACATCAAGAGAAATGAGCTCCAAACAAAAAAGCTGTGACAGTTTCAGGTTATGTGATTTCTGCCCCCCCCCCCCCCCCCCCCTCCATCCATTTTTAATTATTTATTTATTCCCAAATGAAAAATCAATACGTTTTCTGGGTTATACATGTATGGAGTTCTAGAGAGAGGGGGCAGGGGGGCTAAGGTCACATACTGGAGTGGTGGTGTTGGGGGGGGGGGGGTGTCTCCCGTTCGTCTGTCATAACTGTTCCATCGCATTTTCCAACCCACTGGTGAATATTTCTGAGTTGATGTGATTGCCCTCCATGGCAACGCCAACACGCCCCCCCCCCCCATCTCTCTCACCCCATCAGCCACCTCCACACGCAGTCCGGCCCTCCCCGACCACTTTGGCCCCCGTGAATAGGTACACGAGAAGGCTGGAGGAGAAAGTAGTTGGAAGGAAACAGATGCATTATAAAAAGAGGTTAATTTAAGAGGAGACAACAGCAGGCATTTATGCTGCTGGGGAGGGAGGGAGGGGGGGAGCAGTGGGGGGGTGAAGAGTGACTCTTTGTGCAGGACAATATCCCTCGGGCAGTGTAGATGGATGGAAGAGCACTGCTTAGTGATGTTTTTGCCCCCCCCCCCACTCACCAGCTCATAGCAGAGAAAAGTACAGCCTGCATCTTCCATTGTGGACGTAATATGTGTTAGTGAGTGGCCATCATGCTGGACATTCAGAGACGTCCCATTTGTGTGTGTGTGTGCGTGCGTGTGTGTCTGTGGGGGGGGGTAGCTGGGGCAGAAGAGTGAGCAGTCCCCGATGCTCACTCCCTGTGTAGCCACATTAACCTAGATCCTCTTCTCCTTCATCACGCAGCACAAAGAGAAGAAAAGGGAGAAGTAGAGCAGCTTTATCCACTTTATTTGTAATGTATCTAAAGATGCCATTAGTATGAGCAGCATGTGTAATTGCCCTGATTTCCCGTGGGGGGGGGCACCAGGGGATTGTTTTAATACATCGCGCCGCTTAGTAACCCGAACGACTGATCTCTGGTCGCTGTGACACGGTCGCTGTCCTCTAAAATAACCCGCTGCCCTGAAATGAGGGGGTAATATTTAGGTCTGAACCTGATTTTCTGAGCTGGGCCTGAAGGGGGGGGGGGGGCGGCCTGTCTGATTTCCTCGCTGTTTTAAAGCTTCGTTTTCTTCTGGTGGTTATGAGCTGCCCTCGGCCCGGCACCTTTCTCCCGTCTGTCTCCTGCGCCTCCTCCTCTGCTTTTACCCCCCTCCCACCCCCCTCCCCTCCTCGCACCCTCGGCCTCAAGGAGACACAAAGTATTCATTCACATTTAGATCCTGAGGTCAGAGCAGGGCCAGCAGGGAGAAGCCGGCGTGTGTGTGTGTCCCCCCCCGTCGACAGGTCAGGAATCTAACATGTAACATGCTCCTCTGAGGTAGCCTGCCCTTTGTTTGTTTGTTTGTTTGTTTGTTTGTTTTTCTTGCTATGAGAACACATGTGGGCAGGGGTTAAGATAGGGCACTGTTTAAGGGCGTTGAGTTTTAGCATGTAGCATGCTAGCAGCACCACCACCTCATGACTGCCTTGGGAATGATCCTCGTTAGGAGGTGACGAAAGCAGACCTTGACTCAGGTCGGCGCCGGTCGGCTGCTGCGGTCGGTGCTGCGGTCGGTGCTGCGGTCGGTGCTGCGGTCGGTGCTGTGGTTAACTGTTATTCACAAGCATGAGCCGCGCTCGACGTGGGCGTGCTCTCCTCACCGCGGTTTGTTGGAAGGTAGCTTCTGCGAAGAGGCTGGGGGGGGGGTCCCCTTTGGGTTGTGCTTTTAATGGGGGGTCTCGCTTGGGGTGGGGGGGGTGCAGGGGTGCTGATATGAGGAGCGGACAATGCATGAAAGCCCTCAGCATGGGTCCTGTGTCTCATTGTCCTGCGGTCCCCTCCTGTCACTTTCATTTTGCACTCTGGTCCAGAGTCAGGCAACTTTGATACACGAAAAGGGTGCGAGGGATGAGGTGTGTGTGTGTGTGTGTGTGTGTGTGTGTTTGAAAGAAAAAGTAGGGGAGAAAGATAGTCTGTGAAGTGTGAAATAAGATTGTTTTTTATCCGACAGTGCAGCATTAAAGGAAAGGAAGCTGTCCGGTCCTGGATAACGCAGGGAGGCGCACCTCTCTGCTTTCCAGGACCATCCAGTGACACCTGGCTAAAATGATAACAACAGCCTCAATTATCATAATGGGAGTAATGAGAGCCGAGACAGACGGCTCCAGACAGTCGCAGAGCTCAACCCCGCGTTCCCAGAGCCGGGCAAGAGGCAGAGACTCGCGTCAGCCCCCCGGGCCGGTTCTCCGGTTCTCCAGAAAAAGCCGAGAGAGATAGACAAGAGCATTAAAACACTGTATACACCGCAAAGAGATCAGTCAGTCACAGGCTGTTTGAGCAACGCCGGAGCCTTTCTCTCAGGTAGGACTGGAATTCGGCGTTTAAAGGAAGGCAGTGATCATCATAGCCGTGGATTCCGGCGAGGCAGAGGATGGAGGAGGAGCCTGACCTAGTGAAAGATATCCAGAGTGACTATTATTACTTGCTGCTGCTTTTCTCTACAGTCTGGGAAGGAATACTGGAAAGTGCAGTGGTTACCATCAATTATTTATCAGGCCGTTTGTGCTTGTCAGTCTGATTAGCATTAGAGTAATCACTGCTCTTCAGGGAAGGAAGGCCGCTCTCCCTCTCATCTGAAGGTAATCTCGCCCGTTTCAGTGTCTCATCTTCACCGGACGCCTCTTGCATAGCATCTGCTTTTGTCATCTCCACATATTTCTTCCTTTTACCCCCCCCCCCCCCCCCCCGCCTGTGTGTGTATCTGTCTGCAGCCTCCCCTTCCCTCCTCCTCCTCCCCCACCCAGCTCATTAATGTGCATGAGCAAGTTGCTCTCTCCCTGCTTGTATAGAGTGACACCTATGGGCCCGATTTCGCCACTGCACCCACACGAAAGAGCAGGAGGGAAGCACGCTGATAGTGTGTGTGTGTGTATCTGTGTGTGTGTATCTGTGTGTGTGTGGGGTGGGGGGGGCAGAGAGCCCATGGACTGTCCCCACTGAGTGAACGGTGGAGCAAAGCTGATATTTATATGCTCAGAACAAATGAGTGTAATCTGTGTGTCGGCAATGAGCTTATTCAGCTCGCATGATTAGATTAATGGAACTGTTTCATATCATTGTATTAGGACGGTTAATGAATACAATTAATTAGACGACAACCTTCCGGCTATTGTCCTTTACATCTCTCAGATTTGGGTTAGAAATGGCCTGCTGCCATAGCTTTGAGTGTTTCTCCTCATCTGTTTTCAGAGTTAATCTACGGCTGCAGTTTCAGTGTCTCTTCCATTTGCATCCTCCTCTTAGGCCACTCGTGACCTTTCGTTAATTATGGTCAGCCCAGCTTTAATCATTCTGCAATACCAGCGAAGAAGAGAACAGGGATTGGCACAGCCCTCTGCCACATGGAACTGAATGCCTGCATATATCATGGCCCCACGGAGCCACGTGTGATAAAAGCGTTGCCTCGATGAAAGTTCTAAATCGGGAGGTGTGTGAAGGAGTAAAGAGGCGTCGATGTAACGCGGAAGAGCTTTCCAATGTTGGCTGCCATCTGCGCGTCACAGCCGAGGTGGAGCACACAGTGCGCATTAACGTGGAGGTGGAGAATTAGTCTCACTACACGTGTCGGCGTGGCTATAAGGAACGGCGCCTTGCCCCGTTTTTTTTAAAGGTGAAAAAATTTACCTGGGGATTATTTTGTAATCTGAGCACCTATACGGCTCCACCGAGTCCTAATTCTCCCAGAGTTGGGGAGATTTAAGCAGGCAGGTGTTAGCTGGGATTTTCGGGCTCCACGGGAGTTCTTTGGTTTTCCCGGGCGGGATGGGCCGTTACCATGGATACAAAACAGACACATGTTTGAAAAGGACAACATATTCAGAGGTGTGAGATCCTGTGAGCACCGGATCCTGTCGGAGTCGGTCGGGGAGGATGGTCGACACTTGGGATCAGCATTCCGCGTCCACGTGTAATAACACAATCAGCCGTTGTGTCAGCGGCCAGACAACAGAACAGTGTTTGAAGTCGGCGCGGCTTTTCGTTAGCATTAACGATGCTCCGTTTTTCAACACTTACCAGAGTCATCAGGGGACAAACGGCTGGCGTGGAGCAGAGGGCTCCACCAGCGAGCTCCGCGCGCATCCCTACTCATAAAACAACAGGAATCGCTTACACGACACGGCAGCCGCCCATAACTGATGGAATAATACAGCGTCATAAAAGTGGTTTTGGCAGGAAGGTGGCGGCGCAGCAGGCCAAGACCCGATGGGCGCCGACTGCAGGGCCGGGACGCTTCAGTCGCTGTTACGGCGCTGTCAATACGTCAATAGCTGCTAGCGCGGAGGCCCAGACGCGAAAGCATTTTCAAAAGAGCGTTTAAGTACATTTGCCGAGAATTAGCTGACGTGTAATAACTGATCGGGCCCATCGACTGCGGCCTAGTTTGCTGTCGTCGGATCGATGCCTTCGCATGCGGACGGCACTTTTGAACAAACTTAACCGGCGTCGGGAATGTTCAGAGGCCGGCGGAGGGGAATAAAAGGAGATCGATGCCGGGGGGGTTATCAACTGTTCCTGCGGTCTTTTCTTCACCTTTTAAATAAAATCCCATGAATTTATTGTGTTTTAATGCAATTGTCATTTAAAATAATTATTACCAATAATAATAATAACAATAATGGAATATTATTCTAATACAAATGGATGGGGTGGTGAATATCACACAACCAGGGACAAAAAGCAGATTCTGTCTTCTTTGTCTGCTAGCCTTGCAACTCTGTGTCAGCAAATATAATTGTTGCAAGCTCCTATAGAAAAAAAACGCCACTGTCCCTTTAAGTGCTTCCACCAATTCTGATGGTGTGGCCATTTACATATCTCGTCCTCCCTCCCCCTTCAGGAGAGCTGAGTGAGGATGTGGAGGCTGCCAGTGAGACCACCACAGACCAGGAGGACCAAACCAAAGACAGAGAAAGTGGGGGGGAGAAGGAGCTCACCAAAGGGACAGGTAAGGCAGAGCTTCACGCACATTTGGGGTTGACTACCACAGGGGACGCACGGCCCCCGCACCTGAACGGTGCTTTGGTCTGATAATCATATTTTGAGACATTTTAATCATGAAAACACTCTTAATTTCCCTCCACTGCTGCTACACATCCAGGCCACAGGCTGGCTGGACGTTCCATCCCATCAGATGAACTTTTGCAGGTCATGTGACCCAGGTTTTGCGTCTGCTCAGCGAAGAGAGGGGGGTGTACGGGTCATTCTAACTGAGCCTGTGTGTGCGTGCGTGTGTGTGTGTGTGTGTGTGCAGGGCCTCAACCTTGTTGTACACCCAGTGGAACACGCGCAGCGCTTACCTGCGTTTGTGTTCAGTTGTAGCCTTCAGTGACAGGTGTAGCAGAGGGGCGGGGCTCTGCTAAAGGGGCGGGGCTCTGCTAAAGGGGCGGGGCTTTAAATCTGGAGCCTCTCTGGAGGGGGAGGGCTCCCTCTGGAATAGCGGTTCAGGCACTATTGGAAGCGTTCTGGGGTTAAACCCGCATGTGTTTTGAATTCAGGCATTGTTTTACTACACGTTACATCTTCAGCCGTTTGTGGATTTTCTTTGTCTGCTTGATGGGCCCGGTTTTTTTGAACCGCAGTTACGACATCAAAGGCAGAAAAATGAAAAATCCTGCACACATGTTGGCCCCCGCACGCCTGTCTGGAAGTCACTCTGCTTTTACCAAAAGCATGTTTGCAATTAAAGATGGCAGCTGAGGGTTGAACACCACCGCCGGGGCTTCTCCGTGGAAGCGGCGGATGGTGCGTGAAGGCTCGGTTTACATTCGACCACCTTAATGTCGAATGTCCCTGCATCTTATTTTATGTTGGTTTACTGATTATATTCTAAACATCGGTGTTAATGAAACCTATATTCCGCCCGTCTCTGCGCCACGCTCCGTATTTACTCCGCCTGATTCCGAATAACACGGAGCCCTGAGAAAGATGCTTCTCACTTGTCTTTCTTCTTGTGTTACTGCCGGATGTTTTGCTTTACATGCTAGTCAGGTTAAAAGCTGGAAAACAATCCAGACCTTTTGCATATAAGTTTTTTTTTTCTTTTTCTCACAAAGTCTGGAAAAAAGGGGAAAACTTCATCCCGGTGTTTGGAGGCAGCCTTTGTAAAAAACGTCTTTGATATCCCAACTTCTATTTTAAATGAGGCTGAGTTGTTTGTGCTCTTTGAGAGGGGCGACACTCTTCTTTGATGGGGGGAATAATGATATGCATGCCTGACTGAATATGGCTAAAAGTGTGTTTTAGCACATCAAAATAAAGCACTTTAAAAAGCATTAAAATGAGCCGGCCGATTAATAATTCACTCATACCTGTGGTGCACTGGAAGACGACTCCTCGCATTAGGATTCCTTCTTTTTGAAAGGCATGCAATTTGATACAAGCAGCCTCGCTCCTTTCCTCCCCTCTGTCAGCCGCTAATCACCAAATAAGTGTGTTTCTGTGTTTCCACAAAGGAGAGACGCGCTTGCGTATGAAAAATTTACAGCATTTCAGCGGCTTATTAGAAACACTTAGTTAAAAATAGCATGTGCATTAGGGAAGCAGGTCTGAGGTTGCGTTTGATGTCAGAGGAAAGGTGGGTGGTTAGGTTGAGGTTAGTTCAAGACTGTTGTCAGCGGAGGGGGGGCAGCTGGAGCTGAATGGACTCACCCCCACCCCCCTGTTTCTGAGTACAATACCCACCTAAAGCTAGCATAGAAACCTCTCACGGGGGGCTAAAAGCGCGGAAGACATCACGACGCATTTGGTAAACAGATAGGTGTTTGTTCAGCGGGTTCTCCTCTGAAGATGATGCACCTATTATGGGATGCGCACCGTCTCGGCCAGCTCGTCATCCATCAGAAAGGTGCTGGGTCTCGCCGACTCGGGCTGGCTGTTGTGTGAGGCCCCGCAGTCAGAGCGACTGAAGTGTTTCTTCCTCACCGTTGTCGTAGCGTAGCTGTAGGAACACAGCACAACATTGTTCTTTTAACAAATGACAGTCACTGTCAGACGGGGCGCATTAGCGAAGGCGGGGGAAAGGCCTTTCTCTCTTTTAAAGACACTGTCAATCTTCTTCTCCCTTTCTTGTTGCGCAGCTTCTCAGTATTCATTAAAATCATTTAGAGGTACATCAGAAGCCTTTGTAAAATGCATATTTACTCAGCGTGTCACCTTCTGAAAAGCGCCGTCAGTATTCTGGCTTTTTTTTCCCTTCACCTCAAAGATGAAACGCGCCGTATATGAACACCAACGGGCATCCTGACGTGTGTAAGTCCCGTATAAACACAACCTTTCTGGTGCTGGAATGCAATTTTGTTGGATACTTTAGTATCAGAGCACCCAAGGTCATAATAAGTTTGGTTCCTGGCATTCGCTGCCATTTAATCATTTTAAATGCTGCGTGAAATAGGTCTAAAAGTCTCTTTCCGCTGTCCTCACGCCCGCCTCGCCAAGCTGAGACAGGCGGCTCCTGCACAGGAACGCCGGCCTCGCCTTCATTAGAGCAGGCGAACGTATGGGACAACACAAGGAGAATGCACGAAGGGGGGGCGGGGGGGAGAGCAGACGTGGGGGGGGGAGGCTGTCAATACACCTGCAGCCGGGGACAGCTTGACACGTACATGAATGTATCTGAAAAGGTTGCATTTGAATGCCGGGGGAGGTAGAATCAGCTGCGTTCCGGGGAGGGGAAGGTGGTCGGTTGGGTTTGGAGCTACGAAGTCAGGATGCCTTCGGGCTCATGCACGCGTGCACGTGTAGAGTGTGCATTCACGTCAACCATCCATATCATTGCTGAGCTTTAATCGAACCCTAGCATCCTTATATATTTTAGTTTCATATCTTGAATGACCAAAATAATGTTTCAGCTTCCACAAATCAAACTGTACTTACAAATGATATAGATTTAAATCTTTTATGGGGATTCGACCAGCTCTCAACTATCCTCCTACTTATTTCCTGGGTTGAAGGATGAAGGATTGTTGGGATTCCGCTGTGCTCCGTTCCTGTCACACGCGTCGGATTCTTCACTCTTTGGAGTCCAGTGTTGACGTTACACCTGAGGAAGCCTTTGGAAGGAGACGTGCAGCTGGATATGTTTATGCAGTCCCACGTGCGCGTTCTGCAGCTGCCCGCGTTTGTATAAATGTAATGTTTGTGTAATTCAGCGCCGTTACTGCGTGTGAGGGGGAGCAGATGTGCTGCTGCGCGCCGCAGATGTTGCGTTTAATCTGCGAGGGAGCGCGGTGATTAGCATCCCCTGGACACGCCGCCGTGGCACTGCAGCGTGCACGCTTTCACTCGAGGACAGATAGCACGCGTTGAAGAGGGCTTTTCATACGTCGGCAGCTATTTAACGTTAGCTGCGGTTTAGCTGGAAATGACATTCTCGTGGATCCTATTATTCCCGTTTATGTTATCCCTGCGCCACGTTCGCCGCCGTGGCGTTATTGCTTTTAGAGCCCCAGCAGTGAGAAGATGTTTACATATTCATATCACATCCTTCCAGATCTTGTCATCCCTCAAATTGTAATTCCTTTTGTCTTTGAAGATAATACGCCATAAATTGTCCTTGTTTGTGAGCCAACTCCCTGAAATGTTTATGAGTTTTATCACAGGCTGTCTAATGGCCGGGCGCTGCTGCCATGTCTCTGAAGGCTCTGTAAAGGTGAACACGTCATCCTGTTGCTCAAAGAGCCTTCTTAATAGCTTCTTCTAATTAATATCTCATTTACATTTTGTTGTTGTGCTGCTGCAGCCATGTTGATGGGCAGCATCAGGCTGCAAATTTGATTTTCAAGCTTGGGAAATCAAATAATTTTACCTGATTAGATTGAGTGAAATGCTCTCATTTATTACAGAGAACATGTTAGCAAATTAGCATAGCATTAAAACTGGCTTTTCAGTTGCTTTCTTATAAACAGGCAGCCTGCAGAGTGAAAGGTGTTCGGGATTTTTACACTTTGGAAGGAGCAGAGGGGCCTTCAGACGCTTAGCGTGAAGGTGAACATTTTTGAACAGTCAGGGATTAAAGGACACGCTCCAGATCCTCGAGTTTCTCCATTCAAAGGAACTCTGGGCTTAAAAGTTTGAAGTTAAAAGTCGGAGGTGGCTCTTTTGGATGTCAGTGAAGCTCTGCGCCCTCACTGGCAGCTGATGTGGATGGACCGGGCGATAGGTCGGGGTCCTCACATGAGGCCGGAAGATGCAGCGTTAATCTTCCTGTGTCAGTAGATAGGAGGGGAATTCCCACCTAAAATAACAGGAATGTTTCCCTCCCCCTCCACTTCCTTGCATATCCACGCAGGGCCCATTTTTAGAATATGGACGACCTCACCCAAGGACAACGCTGATTAATTGCAGCTTTGACGGGATTTCAGTTCCAAATGACCTGTGGAGGTTAATTCAGCGTGTGCTGCGTCAGTCTCTCTGTCCATCAGACATCTTTTTTTTTCCTCCCTCCCCTCGCTCTTAAAATCCCAACACGGCTGGGACGGCTCGGGAGCCCGTGGCAGTCTGCTGACAGGCCCTGCTTGAATGTTACCGTCCAGCTGTGAGAGGCGAGAGGAGGTGCCAGAGTCCAATTCACTTACGGGACACGACAGCCTCCAGTTTACAGAAAAGGGGCATGAATTAATAATCACTTGACCGAGCCTGGGTGGCTCCGGCCCCGCTGCCCCCTCCGTCCTGCGTGGTTTCAGTAAGAGGGCCACCTTGGGTGCCTGTCAGCGGAGGTTTGGTGTGGATGAGGGGGTCAGGGGAACGGACAAGCTGATGGAGATTAAGGTCAGCGAGTGGCCTCAGCTGAGCCCCGTTTGTGAGTGAACCAAACATCGTTAATCAAACCGGACACCAGAGTTATGAACCAAACCCCAACTGTGGAGTTTTAAAGCACTTCCATACATCCACGCTTCAGAGAGGCTCCCTCCAGCGCCACCGGTAGAGCTCCAACTTCATCGGTGTTACGGTGTTCCTGTAACAGGCCTTGACCTTGTTCTGTGTTCTGGTCATCGGTTCTGATCCCAGATGTGAGTCTTACTCTTACTGCCACGGTAGACTGTATGTTAGGACGACAACGTGTCATCATTGTTTCGCTCCAATCCGTCCAATGTTTTGGTCATTGTCTCCTCACCCGTAACGGGCAGGAAAGAGCAGGAAACAGTGGTTGGTTGTTAGTCACGGTGCTGCTCTGCTCTTAAGGTGTAGGGTTCTTAAAAGAAGGCGATTGATTAGATTTATGGAGTCTCCATCCACCGTGACAATAGAAACTATTTCTGAGCACGCTCCCACGGTCCCTCCGCCCCTTTTTCTCCCTCGCCATCAGAAAACATAGCAAAAGTCTGGGGTGACAGATTGTGTTCTAGTGCTGCTCTTCCTGTGTCCAATATGTACAATTCCCAGCTGCAGGGGCTTACTCACGTACTCTTATGCTAACAGGGAAAAGTCTATTTGAGTTTTCAGTAATTCCCGTATTAGCTGGTGCACATGTTTGTTTCAGGTCCTCGCACAAATACAATGCAGTTGGATTCCGGCATGTCTCTCTTTGTTGGTGTTGGAGATACACAAAGCCCATATGTAAAGATGCTGCTAAGTAGGCCAGCCCAAGCAGAAATGTATGGAGGTGATGTATTTGTTACCGCGTGTGTATAATATTATCAGTTTGACAAGAATCGGGTCAGCGCGATTGTCCGCTGACCTGGATTCGTGGCATCCAAGGAGAGGCGTGAGGAGGTGTCCACGGAGGAGCCCCCTGGTGCTGCGAGGGGGGCGAGGTCAGGGGAAGTAGGAGTGAACTAAAGTGGAGTCGAAGAAGAGGAGGTGGAGAGATGGGCGAGGACAGTACCATGACTGAGAGGTTAATGTCAGGGAATGGGAGGTTCTTTTTGTTTAACATTCCCTTTGTTTATTGGCGGATGTGTTTAATAGGATTGGCTCTGACTGGACCCTAATAGGGCCCCCCTGGCTGATCCCAGTGTCTCTGGGAGATCTCGCAGGCTGCTCCGTGCAAAGCCAGGTCCCCCACTGGGTAATCAGCTCAGCTGCCCCCGTCCTGATTGGAGGTGACATTTTAATGTCTGGAACAGGAGTGTGGTCAGCCCTGTTTAACCTGACCCTCCCCACCAAACCGCCCCTCCCTTACCGGTGCCCTCTCCGCTCAATTTGCCCTTCCTAGACTGTACAAATCAGGGGGAATTTAACTCTTTATGGGTTTGTTAGGGGCCTGGCCGGAACGTTCCTACATTTCCGACCCATGCCTCGCTGCAGTGCTGCTTCCACGTGGATTTATTCTATATTTCTCCAGATTCTCTTCCTCACTGTGTACCTGGTTCAGAGCCTGGGGTGATGGAACCTGTGGTTGATATTAAACCCTGCATGAGTCATTTTGATTATTATTATTATCATTTTGGCTCCTGCTTGTCTGAAGCATCTTTTAGGAAGCATAACAAAGCCCCTTGAGCCACCGTCTCATTGACCGACCTGCTCCCAGACTACCATGCCTTCATCTTGTCCTGACATGTCTGCTCCTTTCTCTTTGTCCCTCTGTGTTGCTGGCTACATTCGGCAGTGTCCACCAACGTGGATCAACACCAGTCGGAGTCTCCCGTTCCTACCAAACGGCCCTCTTCGCGCTCAGGGGCCTCGGAGAGCCCGCTGTCCTCCAAGCGTCCCCGGACGGCAGAGAAGAGCGCGACGGAGCAGGTGAGCGCGACACACCGAGGCAGCCTGCCAACACCGATGGCTCGAGAAAGCTCTCTGGATCAGCGGCGTCGTGCCAACGGTTATCTGAAGCTCCGTCACCAGGCGCTAATTAGCCGCTGCAGGCTCGCATCAATTAAACTAAAAAGAATGTAAAATACGTGCCTGATAATTTGCAGTTTTCTCGCTGACCCTTTCAAATAACACGGGCTGCTTTCTGGAAACTCCTCAAAATTATTTCAACCTTTCTGCTGCGGTTGCACTGCTAATTGTGTATAAGGTGGAAAATCAATATGGTATTTGACAGATGAGAGCACTTTGAAGTGGGTGCCAGGACTCAGTGGTGTTCAGTACAGTTGGATGTGATCAGAGCGATCTGCCTGGTAGAGTGAAGGGGGGCCCGATCTCCTGCCTGATCTGAAGCTCCTCTCCAAGCAGACCCTCTGAGCATGCTGCTCTAATTTCACCCCCTGTTTGATGTTCTCCATATTCCTCCGTTTCACTGTTCCTTTCTGCGCGCTCGCACAGATGTACCAGTGCCCCTACTGCAAGTTCACCAACACGGACCTGAACCGCCTCAGAATGCACGTGATGACGCAGCACTCTGTCCAGCCCATGCTGCAGTGCCCGTTATGCCAGGACATGCTCAACAACAAGATCCACCTGCAGTTCCACCTCACGCACCTCCACAGCGTGGCCCCTGACTGTGTTGACAAGCTCATCGCCACAGTGAGTCCAGTTCTGTGTGATTCTTGTTCCTCAGGATGGAGGAAGGCCGTAAAGAAACCTGAAGCTGACCTGGGTCAGATAGAAATGTATTAGCATTATAAATATATATATGTATAAATGCATTAGGGTTGAGAAACCTTTAAGTGTATTGCTCATATTCAGTCTTGGCATCTCTAGCAAAGCTCATCAATGTTATGGCTCAGCATATATCGGTCAGACAGGATACAGACGGCGGGTCAGCTCACCAAAGAAAATGTATTTGTTTTATCCTTTTTTGTTAAAGCAAAAACTGAAAAATGCTCTAAATTAAGGCCAAATCATGTCTCGCAGCATGCTTTTGTGTGGACTGCTCTGCTCCAAGGAGTAATACAATTTATTTGACCTTTCTTTTCTTTAAATCACGCCAGCATAAAGCATTACTCTGTCTGCAGCACCACCTTGATTGGGCATCAGGAAAGTAAATGGCAAGCACATTAGTATGGTAGACAGAATATTTATTTCTTTTATAGAGGTACTAATGTACTGAGGCTCTACAAGAGGGCTGTAATAGAACAGAGGTAATATAGCACACATTAAAGCTAGCACCTTTTTTTAACAGCTGAATGTAGATGGAAAAGTACTTTATCCTTTTCATATGTCTAAGGAGAAGAGGCTAATTAATTCTGAAATAGGTGACTTTTATTTCTTGCCAAGCATGAATAATGATGAGTTCATTCTCCAGCCCTTCATCCACCTATCTCCTTTGCTCTCCCTCCTCTTTCCTCTCCTCTCCTCTCCTCTCCGGCCTGTGTCATCCCTGCCTTTCCGTGCAGTACACTCACACACACCCTGAACCTTCAGTAACATTTTTAAACGTACACACTCCTCCAGACCGCTCTCTCACTCTCTTTTTCTCTCTCCCTCACTTTCGCTATCATTTTCTGTCTGCGTAAGATAGGGGTAATGAAAATAATTGCGTGTCATTAATTCCGAGCCGAGCTGGGTGATAGCTATTTTGAACTATGTTTGCCAATTATGGAGTCCAAATTAAAAGTGACCTTGGGATATTCTGCTCTCTCTGCTAATTGACTAACGAAGCAGTTGTGTAGAAACTGTCCACTTTGTAATGTAAATGCTTCTTCTAGTTTATTTGTTTAGAATTCAGTCTGTGTTATTTCTTTTTTTTTATTAAAATGTTAATTTAAATGTGGACTACGGCCTAATTAAATGCTAGGAATTCCTTTGGACAACGGTGGAAAATAAAGTTTTTATGGTTTTATTAGATATCTTTAGCATCCCGGACATGGTTATCAAGGCAACCTAAATTAGCGCGTTCCAAGACGTCGTATTCATCAATGATAAACTGTGCAAGAGCATTGTTGTGATTTTTATTGAGAACTGATTGCCTTTTTAGACACATTCTTAATGATCTTCTTTGCAGCACAGCCGTCATTCCTTCCAATATGCACAGTTAAATGACCAACCAGTGGCGCTCATGGAAGAATATTTGTCTTTCTTCTTCCAGGTAACCCCTAGTGATGCACTGCCTGCAAGCATGTTCATACCTGTACCGAGCCCAGACAGAGAGGCTCAGAGCACCCCTCATGCTACAGCTAACTCTAACTCTGAAGACTCAAAGAAGCAAGTCGGTCAGTATCTGGCTACTAAGCTGCTCTGCATTTTTCACAAACATTGTGTTGCTGATACATTTTTCCATTCTTAAGTGATTTGTGGTTCTTAAACATCCGATGTAACTGCAGGAGCATGAAACCAAATGGAAAAGCCCTTTGTTTCACTTCACAGATGCATCTGGGGCTGATCCAGAGAGGGCCGTGTCGCTCCCTGCAGAGACCGCTGAATCCCGCAAGTCGCCTCTAGAAGAGCAGCAGTTGGACAAAGATGATTCCGGGTTCTTGTGCTGGAAGAAAGGCTGTAATCAGGTGTTCAAGTCCTCCAACTCGCTGCAGATGCATTTCAACGAAGTGCACAACAAGAGGCCGCAGCTGCCCGTTTCAGATCGCCATGTGTACAAGTACCGTTGCAACCAGTGCAGCCTGGCCTTCAAGACCGTGGAGAAGCTGCAGCTTCACTCGCAGTACCATGTGATCAGGGCTGCCACCATGTGCTGCCTGTGTCAGCGAAGCTTCAGAACACTGCAGGCCCTGAAGAAACATTTAGAGACCAGCCACATGGAGCTGAGTGAAGCTGATGTCCAGCAGCTCTATGGAGGCTTATTGATGAACGGGGATATCATGGCGATGGCTGATCAATCCCTTGGTGAGGACCCTGTAAGTCTGGGAGAAGATGACAAAGATGGAGATGAAAGTGACCTGGAGGAGAAGCAAAGTCCAACTGGCAGCGACTCTGGCTCTCTGCAGGAAGATTCTGGATCTGAACCCAAACGTGCTTTGCCATTCAGAAAGGGCCCCAATTTTACCATGGAAAAGTTCTTAGATCCATCTCGCCCTTTCAAGTGCACAGTATGTAAGGAATCTTTCACACAGAAGAACATTCTCCTAGTCCATTATAACTCAGTCTCTCATCTGCACAAGGTGAAACGGGCCCTCCAGGAGTCCACCACTGGCCAACCTGAGCCCACCAGCAGCCCTGACAACAAACCATTCAAATGCAGCACTTGTAACGTAGCATATAGTCAGAGTTCTACGCTGGAAATTCACATGCGCTCTGTTCTGCACCAGACCAAAGCAAGGGCAGCCAAACTCGAAGCAGCAGGAGGTATCACTAGCTCTGCCAGTGCTACTGGCTCCAGTGGAGGTGGCACCAGCGTCAGAACGTCAACGTCTAGTCCAAGCCCTGCTAGCAACTCAACAACTAGCTCTAGCAACCACAGTTCATCTGTATCTCAGACAACTCAGAGTATTCTTGGAGGAAACCATATAAGCCAGACTAATGTGGTTGAAAGCCTGGGAAATTCTTTAGTCAGCTCTCGTTCTTCCCCATCTGAAAATCACGAAGCAAAAAAGTCTAAATATTCAGACATCCTGTCTGCGAGGGGCCAACAACAGCAACAGCTCCAACAGCAACAGCAGCAGTTGGCTCAGGCTCAAGCCCAAGCTCAAGCCCATCTTCAACAAGAGCTCCAGCAGCAGGCTGCTCTTCTGCAATCCCAGCTCTTTAATCCAGCACTTCTGCAGCACTTCCCGATGACAACTGATGCACTTCTCCCCCTCCAACAGCAGCAGTTGCTCTTTCCTTTCTACATCCCTGGGGCTGAATTCCAGCTGAACCCAGAGATCAGCCTAAGTAACTCTCTAGGCCTAGTAGGATCATCTACCTCCTCATTGCTGGAAGATCTGAAAAATTCAGCCCAAGCACAACAGAGTTGCTTACAACAGCAACTGATGCACCATCACCTTCAGCAGCAGCAGCAGCAGCAGTCCCACTCACAGGCTCAGGGTCAGATGGCATTGCTACAACAAAGCGTCTCTCTGCTTCAACACGCTGAGAAAAAGCAGAGACATTCCTCTTCACAGAACGACAAAGACAAAGAAGCATATAGAGAGAAGGAAGCAACCGAAAAAAATGAGGAATATGCAAACAAAGATTCTGATACCAAGGCGAGAGAAAAGGATATCCAGCATATTTCAATTAATATGAACCACGATTCTGGCTTGCCCCCACCGAGGATCGCTTCTGATGCTCGGGGAAACGCAACTAAGGCTTTGCTGGAAAACTTTGGGTTTGAATTAGTGATTCAGTACAATGAAAATAAACAGAAGGCTCAGAAGAAGACAGCTGGACCCGTTGGATCAAGCGGTCCAGGTGGGATAACCAGAGTGGTGGACCCCATTGAGGGATTGGAAAAACTGGAATGTGAAGCTTGTGGCAAGCTTTTTTCAAACATACTGATTCTCAAGAGTCACCAGGAGCACATCCACCAGGCTTTCTTTCCATTTCGGTCTCTTGAGAGATTCGCCAAAGAATACAGAGAGCATTATGATAAACTCTATCCACTGAGGCCCCCTACACCAGAGGCTGCTACAGCTCCTCCACCGCCTCCTCCCCCTCCACCCCCTCCGCCCCAAAGAGCCCCCACACCAAATATCCCCGTCTCTGCCGCTTCCCTCACACCTCCAACCGTACCCACCCCACAGCCGCAGGTTTCAGTGGCCCAGATCCCCATGCCGATGGATTTGCCCCTCTTCTCCCCGCTCATGATGCAGCCCATGTCTCTGCAGTCGTTGCCGCCCCAGCTGCAAACTGTTGAGCCCAGCCTGGCCTCGGACCTGGCCCAGCTCTATCAGCAGCAGCTCACTCCGGCTATGCTGCAGCAGCAGCAGAACAAGAGGCCGCGCACGCGCATCACAGACGACCAGCTCAGGATCCTTCGACAGTACTTTGACATCAACAATTCGCCAAACGAGGACCAAATAAAAGAGATGGCAGACAAATCGGGGCTGCCCCAAAAAGTGATAAAACACTGGTTTAGAAATACTCTCTTTAAAGAAAGGCAGCGCAACAAAGACTCACCGTACAATTTCAGTAATCCACCAACCACAACTCTCGAGGAAGCGAAATTTGACTCAAAACCGCCCACCCCCGAACCCCAGAAACATGAATATTATGGAAGTAAGCGCTCCTCCAGGACGAGGTTTACTGACTACCAGCTTCGCGTCCTGCAAGACTTCTTTGATGCCAATGCTTATCCTAAAGATGATGAATTTGAACAGCTGTCGAACCTGCTGAGCCTGCCCACGCGCGTCATTGTGGTGTGGTTCCAAAATGCTCGTCAGAAAGCAAGGAAAAATTACGAAAATCAAGGTGACGGGGCGAAAGAGGGCGAGAGGCGAGAGTTTTCCAACGACCGCTACATTCGCACATCAAACCTGAACTACCAGTGCAAGAAATGCAGTCTGGTTTTCCAGCGTATATTTGACTTGATTAAACACCAAAAGAAGCTGTGTTACAAAGATGAGGACGAAGATGGACACTACGACAGTCAAAACGAAGATTCGCTGGATCTGTCCAGCGAATGTTTCACTCCGTCTGGGTCTTCCTGTCATACCCCGATGCCTTCCTCTTCGAGCCTCTGCCCGCTGCCACCAACATCATCAGCATTCTCCCACCTCTCATCCAGTGAGAAAGATGAGGCCTCACCAGCAAACACCTCCACCCTTTATGACGAGAAGCCCAAGCAGACGGCAGAAACATCTGCTGATGCAAGAGAAAACCAAACCTCCATTAAGCAGGAAATAGTGCACCAAGCGCAGTCTGAGGCACAACCCCACAGACCGCAGAGAGAAGAAAAGCTTCACACCACCCCAAAGCCCACCAAACATTCTTCTCCCTCTTTCTCACAGCAACAACGTCAATGTGGCCCCTCGGCCTCTCAAACGAGCCAGCCGTCGTCACAAAGTTCTCACATGAGCCTCAATGCACACCTCACCACCGCGACCCAACAACTGGCACAGCAGCTGATTCCGTACCAGTGTGAGCAGTGCAAGATCGGCTTCCCCTCCTTTGAGCACTGGCAGGAGCACCAGCAGTTACACTTCCTCTCTGTGCAAAATCAGTTCATCCACCCTCAATTCCTCGACCGTCCGATCGACATTTCCCCCTTCATGCTCTTCGATCCCAGCAATCCTCTGCTGGCAGGTCAGTTGCCTTCGGGTGCAATGCCTCATATTCCCAGCAGCTCAGCCACCTCTCCGTCCACTCCCACCTCCACTATGAACTCCTTGAAGAGGAAGCTGGAAGAGAAATCTTGTACCAGCCCAGGAGAGAATGACAGCACCAACAGCGGAGAGGAGCCCCAAAGAGACAAGCGACTCAGAACCACCATCACACCTGAGCAGCTCGAGATCCTGTATCAGAAGTACCTTTTAGATTCCAACCCTACGCGCAAAATGCTGGAACACATTGCTCATGAAGTGGGACTAAAAAAGAGGGTGGTGCAGGTCTGGTTCCAAAACACTAGAGCTAGGGAGAGAAAAGGACAGTTTAGGGCTGTGGGACCGGCGCAGGCTCATCGTAGATGCCCTTTCTGCCGCGCTCTTTTTAAAGCAAAAACTGCCCTTGAGGCACACATTCGCTCTCGTCACTGGCACGAAGCCAAACGTGCTGGATACAATTTGACTCTTACCGGTATGCTGCCCGATCAGGAAGGTATTCAAATAAAGATGGATGTTCAGGAGACATCAAATTATCCCCAACTGCCCTCAACAAACAGCGATGGACAAAGTTCTTCTCTGTCTCCAGTCAACAAGTGCATAGATTTGTCCCCAAGAGCTCTGCTGAGCCCTTCGTCCATCAAAGTTGAGGGAATCGAGGATTTTGAGAGCGCCATGGCAAGCATGTCCTCTGTCAACCTCAGCTTTGATCAGAGCAAACTGGATAATGACGACTGTTCTTCTGTGAACACGGCCATCACAGATACGACCACAGGTGATGAGGCCAATATTGATAATGACAGTGCTGATACAAAGCACAGCCAAAACAGCGGCGACTATCTGTCCAAGTCAGGGGCCTCAGCCCAAGTCCTGGAAAACGATGACCAGATGTCCTCAGGCCTGGTAAGTCCTGCAACAAGCTACTATGCTAAAGACTACGAAAATGAACATATAATTGACCACAGCGAAACATCCAGCCTTGCTGACCCCTGCTCACCAAGTCCCGGAGCTTCTGTCAGCAGGATCATTGACGGCGGAGATCGGCCCGGCCAGAAGCGCTTCCGAACCCAGATGACTAACCTCCAGCTCAAAGTATTAAAATCCTGTTTTAACGACTATAGGACTCCCACTATGCTGGAATGTGAGGTTCTCGGCAGTGATATTGGCCTTCCAAAGAGAGTGGTACAGGTGTGGTTTCAAAACGCCCGTGCCAAGGAGAAAAAGGCAAAGCTCAACATGGCCAAGCACTTTGGAATAAATCAGACATCCTACGAGGGGCCCAAGACTGAATGCACTTTGTGTGGTGTCAAGTACAGCGCACGACTCTCTGTGCGTGATCATATTTTCTCCCAGCAACACATATCCAAGGTGAAGGATACCATCGGCAGCCAAATCGATAAAGAAAAAGAGTACTTTGATCCGGCCACTGTTCGCCAACTTATGGCCCAGCAGGAAATGGACCGCATAAAGAAGGCCAACGAAGTTTTGGGACTAGCACAACAGCAGGCCCTCCAGCAACAAGGGATGTTCGATAACCCGGCAATGCAGGCTCTGAATCTCCAGTCTGCATACCCCAGTCTGCAAGGCATCCCGCCCGTGCTCCTGCCAGGGGTCGGCAGCCCCTCTCTTTCCAGCTTTAACTCGTCTAATTCAGGTACGTCATCCTCTGACATTCATTAGCTCAGGTGTGGAAAGTAGAGTTTTTGAACGGTAGCATAACTGCACACTGTCAGATGATATACTTTTGGCTCCACAGTTTATCACCTGGGGCCAGAGAATACAAATAAACTTGTAAACCTATCAGAGAAATGTATGTGCATTTAAGTGTATTCTAAATGTGTGTATACTTTCAGCTTTAACTCCTCCAAAACCTTCAAACCTCCTGAACATGTCTGGTGCCAGTGTTCCCTCACCAAGCCTTCCCACGTCCGGACTACCCAACAAGCCGCCCTCCTCATCCTCTCTCGCCACGTCCACGCCAGGTCAGAGCAACACGTCTGCTTCGCACTCGAGCGCAACCTCCACGTCCAGCTCCACATCCTCCACCACCCAGTCTGGCTCCCGACCCGATCCCCCGAAAGAATGCAACACCGAGAGGGTACGAGAGAAGGACAAGCCCAAGGAAAAGACGGAGAAGTCCCCATCATCGACTGGAAGTACTCCTGCTCCCTCCACTTCTGCTGCTAGTGCCAAGAAGGAAAAGCCAGACACAGCTGTACCTGCTACCTCCATGCCCACCCCCGGCATGGAGTACGTGGTGGATCCTGCCCAACTTCAGGCGCTGCAGGCTGCTTTGGCGTCCGACCCCACGGCTCTCCTTACAAACCAGTTCCTCCCTTACTTTATGCCTGGCTTTTCCCCGTATTACACCCCGCAGCTCCCGGGGGCCCTCCAAGGGGGCTACCTTCAACCCATGTACGGCATGGAAAGTCTCTTTCCTTACAACCCAGCATTGTCACAAGCACTAATGGGCTTGTCTCCGGGATCCCTGCTGCAGCATTACCAGCAATATCAGCAGAGCTTGCAGGAGGCACTTCAACAGCAGCAGAGGCAGCTCCAACAGATCCATCAACCCAAGGCGGGCCAAACTTCCTCGCAGCCCTTGGGGGATCGAAAAGAATCTGCCAAAGATCCGGTAAAAACAGAGGCGCAGAAGGGTAACCTCCATGCCGAACCCCCATCTTCCTCCTCTTCCTCTGACCACAAAGTCCCCTCTGAGCAGAACGAGATGGATGGCAAAGCGTCGGACTCCCACCGAGATCAGTACATCGTCCCCAAGGCGCAGTGTAAAATGGCGTGCCGCAAGTGTCAAGCGGTTTTCACCAAGGAAGAGGCGGCGATTACCCACGTAAAATCTAACTGTTTTTTCGGCCAGTCTGTGGCAAACCTGCAAGAGATGTTGCTGCGTGTCCCCGGTGGTGCAGGGGCTGGAAGTCTCTACGACTGCCTGGCATGTGACACTACATTGGATGGGGAGAAAGCGCTCAGTCAACACCTGGAATCGGCATTGCACAAACACAGAACAATCAAGCATTCAGCCAGAAATGCCAAAGAGCACGCTACTAGTTTATTACCTCACTCTTCAGCCTGCTTCCCCAGTCCTAACACCGCATCTACCTCGCAGTCTGTCGCTCATCCCATCAGCAGCCCCCCTCCCCCGCCAACATCAGCCACCATGCCATCCTCTGCTGTCTCCACGTCGCTGTGCTCTGCCTCTTCAGCCCCTCTCAACACCACAGCTGCCGGCAAATCATGGCCCCAGGCCCCTTTCTCCAGAGCTTTAGCTGGGAAGCCTAATGCCAGTCCCTCGTCTTCTTCCTCCTCTTTTCCTCCAATGTCCTCACCTTCAACGGTTACCTCAAGTTCATTGAGCACCTCAGGAGTTCAGACCTCGATACCAACAGACGTCTTTACTGACGAGTCTGACTCTGACAGCAGTCAGAAGTCAGCAGACAGGCAGGGCAGGACGGTGGAGGAGCCGCAGCGGCCCGGCTTTGTTAAAGACAGTAGTAGTTGTGGTAGTAACCTTGCTAGTGTAGGAACAGACTCCATCAGATTGTAAAAGAGCTTTCAGTGATGGACGATATTTAAAAGAAAAACACCAAAAAGACAAAAAAAAATCACAAACGGGAGAAAAAAACCCACAAAAAGCAGCAATGTTAAAAATACATTAAAAGTATACAAACCAATTTCAGAAAAAAAAAGATGTGTAAAGACTAACTGCAATTCCAAAGCTTGTAACCAAAAATTTAAATGTTAGTGGATTGTTTTCCCATATCAACATGCTGGTTTTAGTTTCTTTTTCTTTTCTTTTTTTAAATTTGATTGTTTTTTTCTTTCCCTTTTTCTTTTCTGAACTGAGATACCTACATGCTAATATATGAGAATAGAAAAGAGTGCTGGGAAATGGTAGAAGAATGCTGTACTGTATGGCAATGGACTGCCTAAACGTTGACAGACGGCCCAAGAACCTTTTTGGAGAACTATGTGTCAACAAGCTGTCCCTTTGTTTTATAATAATTTCTTCTTAATAGCACAGTTGGAAAAAGCCAGTATGTACTGTATGGGAGAATAGTCTAACACTTTTCTTGCTATTTAAGCATTCAGATACCAATGGCTTACAAAAGGAAAAGAATAATGTAATGTCTATTTTATTCTCAGGTCAACAGCTCACAGATGTTTTTCTGTTGCAGAAATCCATGGTTTTTTTTTGTTTTGGTTCTTTTCTTGGAATCTTTGTTTCCCGACAGGAGATGAGCAATTCTGTTTTTTTTGCTTTTCTATTCAAAGATTCCTAATTGAAGGCAACTTTAATAAGGCATTGATTCCTGGCATTCAAAATTGGGTCAACGATGTGCTAACTTTTAGATCAGAAATCCGTTGCAGGGGTGGAGGGGGTCATAATCCTGTTTTTCTGAGCTAAGGACGCCATTGCAGACATTGTGGTGGCTGCTCTAAAGTGTTGATGAAGCAGAAACAATCTTCTGTATTTATGATAGGTATAAACATTCTTTTGGTGTTCAGTAGATTATTACATTGGAAATGAATTTAAACAGTATGGTAGGTTGAAAAAAAAAGTGTGTACATTTAGATTTTGTATTGTCCAATTTTAAGACGCTTCATTTGATGTTGTCCTGGTCATTCTGATAGCCTAGATGATGGACAGGTCATTTCTCTCCACCTTATTTCCGTCTAATTTCAACCTCCCGGTTACCCCTCCTGACAAGGCCGGCTCCTCTCTGACAATTATTTAAATTGAATGCTTTGGTTGGCGTCGCTCGAACCAAAACTTAAACAATCCTGGGTGAAGTATGGAAAGTTTTATTTTTTGCATTACCTTTGTGCACTTATCACTGTCTGACTTCTCACATCTTCTTCGTTCTGCGCACTTATTTTTCTCTGCCCTCCCTGTATTTGTAGAAATGTACACTACAGCGCTTTTCTCCCCCCCCCCCCCCCCTTCATTATTTAGTGTGGCTACGGTCTTTATATGATTTGACTATCTTTTGTTGTCATAAGTGAAAATGAAAAAAGAATGCTAATAATAATTCTCACGCTTTAAGACAAGAAGAAAATCCAAAGACTAAACACTTTCACCATTGGTGCATAAATATGAGAAAAGAGGCTTCTTTATACTTGAGAATTTGTTGTGTTTTTAGAGGAAAGGAAACAAAGTTTTAAAAGATAGAGGAGTACGCATCAGAGTTGCCGTTTTTGCTTCCGCGCGAGCGAAAAGGCGGCTTTTTTACGTAAATACCAAAAACCAAAAAAGGGCCCTCGTCCTTGCATCGTGGAGTAGCACCGTTACAGAGCCATTGCAGTTTGTAAGATAAAGGTTAAGAATCCTTCTTTGACTTCTTTTTTTTAGTCACATTCAAATGAGCGTTTTTGTTTTGTTTTGTTTTTCAAAGAAAATGTGTAAGGTCTGGTCTTCAAGGACATACGTTTTGCTGCTAATGTAGAATTTTGAAAGAAAAAAAAGTACTAGATGCATGCTCATTTTGCTTTTGGCTAAGCTTTAACGAAAAACAACCAATAAACCAATTCCTTGCCTCTGCAACACCTTTTTTTCTCGTTGCAAAAACGGAACTTTGAAGACTGTGAATATACCGTTTGTTCCAAAGGACATTTTTGCCAACTTTCTTTCTTTTTTTCCTTTTTTTCTCTCCTCCAAACAGACCAATGTTTAAAGCCAATGATCTCTAACGTTTGTAAAGAACAGTGCATTCCAAATAACATGGTGGGTTTCTCTTAAGCAAGGACTGATTATACTTCATTGCTTTTAGTTCCTTTTTCTTTCTCTCTCTCCTCAATTTGTGCGACTGTAACCTTTGGTGTACGCTGGAGTCGCGTCGCGGGTCGTGTGGTCGTGGGATGAAAATCCCTCCATCCAGTGCAGGTTGTTGCTCACTTGTCAAGCAAGTAATATTGGTTACCAAAAATGTACATAATACATCTGGTACTGATGCGACTCATAGGTTCAGTAACATTTCCGCCAGTCAACCTACGGCTAGTCTCAAAGGGAAAGGATGGCTTTGCTGAGGTGTTGTTGCCCCCCCTCCAGCAGTGACTGTCCCATGTGTCTGCAGGGTGCCGCTTCCGTGCAAATATCGCAGGTTTCTAGGGGACCTCTTCATTCCAAAGCATTAAAATGTTGATTTAAGTATTGATATTATTTGAAGATGTCCCTCGTTTGATATGCTTTTATTCCCAAAGATGTCACTCGCTCTGTTTGATTTCGGCCCGCGACTGAAGCTCCTCCAGAACGGCTCATCGCCGCTGTCTTTACATTTGTGAACTACCTTTTGGCCTCTTCTGTACAGCCAAGATACTGTATATGCCCCGACGAATACACAGCACAATCTCAGAAGTGTGTTAAAGTGCTTCGTTTTGCGAGTATTTTGAGTTGGTGTTAATCCTGCAGCATGTTGCCGAAAGCCAGAAAATTGGATCTGCTAGCTTATTATTTCTTCAGCGCCCCAAGTTACTGTTACGTTTTAGACAATTCATAAGTTGTGCCTGTTTCCTTTTGTTGTTTTTTAATATGTCTGCTTTATGTTCTTGTTATTGAGTGTTTGTATTTTATTTTCAATGTCTGTCTGTTATTTGTCCTCATAAATTAACACCAGCTTTAATTTGAATCTATGAAATGGAAAAAGACTAAAAAAAAAAACTAAAAAAAACTAACAGACGCAGAAACGACCCGGCCACTTTATGGTGTGATGATGTTCTCCATGGTCTGGATGCTGCAGACTGCTCACTTCTTTCCAAAGTCCGTTCTTTCGGCCTCGTTTGTGGAAGGCGACACTGAGGTCTCGACTCAGCCAGCACGGTCTGTGCGTGTGCACGTGTGCACGTGTTGAACGCGCGGGGGCGCGTTTAAGAGCCAGCAACAATTGTTATTTTCCCTTTTTTCCATTGTTTGCTCTTTGATTAAGTGTCACACACCTAAACAAAGCAAACCGCTGCGTCGGAGGAAAAAATACATTTTGAAAATTTGGGAAGCAAAAACAGAAAATTGAGGACAAAAGATCAGAGGGAACTGAAGCACTGAGCAGTTTCTGAGAGCAGCCAAAGCTTTATGCAGTTGAAACACGCAGAAAAACACCATAAAGAATCACAAGTTTGCTCCGGATAAGTGTGATATTTAACTGTGGATGCTTTCGTCCGCCGGCGTTCCATCGGGATACTTGATTTTCATGGACATTGGAGAAGAGTGCGACAAAGACAAGGTTTTGCTGTACAAGGTCATAAATTTGCCCACTGTGAAAACAAACATGTACACAGATATAGATATATTTAAAACATCTTTTTTTTTTCTTGTTGTTTTTGAGATGAAGAAGGAATGGAAATAAAGACTCTGGGAAACTTTGCAGATCTCGTTGGGAGGTCAGGAGAAGCTGCGGGCACACCGATACTGGGCACAGGAGCCAAAGTCAGGCTGGAAAACAGCTTTAAAAACACACCTTCTGCTTTTATTACTGACAACTGTGTGACGGGATGGACTCTGGAACTAATGGACACGTGTGACTGAGAGGAAAGCCCTTCGATTAAAGCCGAACTTAACTGGCTGCAGCTGCCCCTTTTCTCCTTTCTGTCCGTCACTCTGTCCCTCCGGCCCTGCCTCTGCTTCTTGGATGGACATTTTTAACCTCCCCTCCCCCCCCGTTTTTGAGTCAGGACGGACGGAGGCGCTTGCTCCATCTCTCCCAGGTCACATGGCTACCCGCTTCGTTTGCTTACGCTCGTCCCGGGCTGACGGGCGCAGCTCTCCTGTCAGACGGCGGCTCACCCCTCTCTCTGTTGATTGCGTAATCGAAGGGGGGGGAAATGAATGACAGGAAGAGGGGACGGGTTCTCTGAAGCTGTCATTTTTCGTTGACGAGGCGGTTACACTGAACGAAAGCGTATTAACCAAAATAAAGCAACCAAACTAACAACCAAACAACCGTTCGCTCCAACTTCAAAGATGAACTGTTACTTGGAGCTCTTTGTTCCTTTTGTGACTTACGGTGCCACAATGATTTTTTTAAATGCTTTTCTTTTTCTTTTCTTTTTTTTTGTCTGTTTCTGTTTTCCTTGAATTTCTCCTCCTTCGAGCCTCACAAGCATGGCTCTGTGGCTCCAGGCAGCCCATCAGAGGGTAGAAAAAAAAAACAGCCTTGCAATGTACAAAAAAGAGCAAGTTAAACCAAAAATGTTGTTCTTGATGTCTTTTCTATGCTGTAGTCTTGTTAGCTTTTTTGTTACTGTAATTATATGATGAAGATTTCCAAAACTGTACCAAATTACATGGAAACTAACATACATACAACACATGGAACTTCAGACTTTTAAAGAAACTTTTGTCACAAAACCTTGTTGTCCTAGTTAAGTTGACTGTAGATGGTAATTGAATATACTCCTTTGAAAATATTTCATCAAGTATGTTTCTTGCTCATTGTGATACATTAAAAAAAGTATGAGCATAACTGGCGCTGGCGTGCACTCGTCTTTGTGTCGCGTGAATGTGTGGCAGGTGGAGGATCGCGTCCCCTTTTTATTTAACTGTAACATTAATAACCGCTCCAGTTTTAGGGATGGGTAAGTGCACATCAGTCATTCACAGCAGCTCCAGACTCCCGTGGGTAAGTTATACTTTCACTAATTATGCTTTTCTGTGTAAGAACCCAGACCCATTTTCCCTCACAACAACCCTGTCGGGTTATAAATGGAAGAGAATAACAGGCAGACATGAGCATTACACCAGCGTGATGACACAATTTTGCCTTTTATTTGTTTTTCTGGTACATGGACATGGTCACATGTTAAATGAAACAGGTAAAATGGGTTTAAAGTTAGATTGGTATCAAAAAAACAAGCTTTTTGATCAGCTTTGTACATCTCTGACCATCTTGGAGAAGTCATTTCCTATCCCAGTCAGCTGGTCACCACGCCGGGATCTTTAGTATGTGGCACTGTTACAGGTTAGGTTAACACAGCTTTGGTTATTATGGACAGTCTGAATCACTGAAGTCTATAAATATTTATTTGCACAGGAGTTCGAGTGAAATATTGGGAAATAACTTGATGTTGTCTTGACCGTTAGAACCATTGTAGAAGCATTTGTTGCTGGTTCTTAAATACGCTAAATGCATCCTGAGGTGTTCATGTTTAAAACAAGAAGTACTTTCAGTAATATTTTCTTTATTTTAATTAATTTCTCTCATTGTTTAATGAGAGAATTTAATTAAAACACATGCTTCCTGAATTAAATAGAAAAATCCTCCTCCAATAGACAGGAAATGATAAAACTACAGTATAATCTTTAAGATATTTGCATTTGTCTTCTAATTTATTTCACCCCAATAATTAAAAGTGCAAAGACGACAAAACGAATTTAAGAACAGAATTTGTTTTAAAAAAAACAGAAGCAGACTCGAGCGTTTTAACAGATGCGTTCCTTTCAGTGTCTGTCAAGAAATTCCAAATTCCACTGAGGTTGCCATCTTCTAAACTTTGTTAAAATGTTGCTCTTCAGTGTGGAAAAGTTGGGCTGAAAAAGGAGCTAAACTATGGAGAGTATGTGGGGCTGAAGAAAGAGGCCGTCCTGTCCCAAGCAACAGGCAAGATTCATTGCCCATGTTGAGCCAATTAACACGCAAGGGCACATCCCGAATGAATTAAAAGCCCCCTAATCCGATCAGTGTGAAAAGCAAGGCCATTTCCTTCACAGGCCCGGGCCAGATGGCACTCATAGTCAGAGGCTGCATTGAGAGAGGCCAGAGCCAGTCACACAGTGTGAAATTGGGTTACCGCTCGGCTCTAACACAGACCCTGGGCAACCACGGCTACCAAACTGGTTCTCCACTGGCCTGAAGGTACAGGGCCCACCTTGCAAATGCCTGGCCTCATATTTGATTATCATCCTCAGCGCACCTCAGCAGCTCAGTGACAGCTTCCTCGTGCCAGTCGCCTCTTTCCACCAGTCAACCTTTAACATCTCCCAAACAGCTCTTGACATGCTGGAGAATGTTTTCTTGTGTGGACCAGCATGCCTCTGGTGGATAGAATAGCACAGACTCTGACCTGGGCTGGGCGCTGCTGCCCTGCTGAGGCTGCACTCTCACTTTGTTGGAATAATGGCTTGTTGAGTTCTTTAGTATCAGCTTTCAAGCTTGCAGGGGAATAAATGGAACAAATATTGAACATCTCGTATATATAAAGGGTACCTTTGAAAGGCATCCCCTCCTGGTCCGTGTCTCAAATCAGAAACAGCGCTCTCTAACAGTTTCTTGGCTGAAAGTCGGATTTATCGTTTCACATCAAAAAGGCAGAAAATGAGAAGAGCCACGCTACAACACGATCCCAGCATCCAGTCCCGCCTCGCTGTGGTCAGAGGCAGCATCTTGCATCCATCTGAGCCAAGTCGATGTCTTCATAGTGTTCGCTGACGCCCAGAAACGCTCCGCAGCCCCACCAGCCTCCGACCATCCAGCCGAATCCAACGTTTAATGAGAAATAACGCAAGTATGTCGCCGCTCAGCCTCGACATGTTGAACGCATTCACGACAAAGCCGGCAGAAGACAGGCGAACTGGGGCTGCTGTGCGCAGCAGCGGCCCCCGTTGCCACTGTCGGGCGCTAACCATCCCGCCGATGGAGGGGAACCCCACCGACCAGACCCGCGGCACACCTGTGCGTGCCCCTCTGTTCTGCTGCTGCGCTGCCTCCCTGGCTCTTCAGGGCTCCAGACAAATGGTGCTGCAGCCTTCAGGATGAGTCCAAATCATTTAGCCTGTCAGGTCAAATGAGGGGCCAGCGGGGATCAAAGAGGAAGCGAACGGGATGAAAGAAGCAGCCCTTTTCTTTAATGATTGCCCAAAGGTTTCTGATTGAATTCAGGTTGACCCGTTTGCTTTTAACTCCCAGACAAAAAGAAAGATCTCACCGGAGCTGGGCGTGTCCCCACCTGTGCTGGCTGTAAGCGAACTGCCCCCCCCCCCCCCCCCCCACTCGCTGGTATCCCACCCACACTGCGTTCATGCTGCAGAAGGTGTGGAGGGCTTCTTGGCAGGCTCTGGGCCTCGCCGAAGCATTTGCCGTCCTCTGAAGGCGGGATCAGGTGTCACCGTTTTCACAGCACCTTCTGGTTCTGTTTAGCAGGAAATGAGGTCCATCAGAAGGATTCTGAGCAAAACTGAGCCAGAATGGGCCCTGACAGGCTGGAATATTAGCCTGTGACGGCAGTCAGTAATTGAATGATCGGCACCCCACCCCGCCTCACCCCCCTAACCCCTCTGCCCCCCCCCCTCACTCACCCGTAATGAAGAGAATATGTGCTGGGAATGTTTTTGTCCTTCTCTATCCTTTGTCTGCCCTTTTCCTCTCCTCTCCTCTCCCCCACCCTTTTTTTGGCCCTTAATAAATCATTTGTGGGGGCAGAAATGAGGGATAATTTCACTTCAAAGTGCTTCTCTTACTGTCATTTCTGTAACCTTAAAGCGTTGATGCATTTCGGAAAAAGGCCCTGCCCGAGCCTGTTTTTGCCTTTGCCTGAGAGCGTCGTTGGGGTGTGAGCTGAAGTACACGAGAGATGAATTATCACACCTCATTTCATTCCCCTATGCAAAATGATAATGGCTGGACCATGTCAGGCCGTCAGGTGGTTCCGTGTTCCCCAGATCGACCTCAGGGGGCTGTTAAAGGGCTCCGAAACTGTCAGAAAAGAATGCGCCTTTGTTCTAATCTCTTTGGAAGGCGTCTTGCGGACGAGTCCGCCACCAAACAATACTTTCTGCACCACTGTAAGTCTCTCCTGTGGGTTTGCCAGAACGCTGTAGAACCTCCCGACGTTCCAAGAGTGCACCGAGCAGCCTCGGATCCAAAGCAGCGGTGCAGAAAGTCGAAGCTGTTGAGGAAGCGGGAGGCACCGCTCAGAGGTGCGGCAGAATCACATTTCACACGGTTCTGGAGAGAACGTCAACGCCGAGCAGGACTCCTAATGCAATAATTGCTCGAAGACTCGCTCTTATTAATATTTCACCGACTTTGGCTTTTGTTCCCTCTCCCCTTTCTTAGCATTAACCAAAATCAGTTGCGGCGCGTTGCTGCTGGAATGCCTGTCTGACTGGGCCCTGACCCTGGGCTGGCTGCTATAATGATGGGAAGATGAAAGAGCCAGGCCCGTTCCCAGGCTGCCCTGTTAGGGGGTGAAAGCCTGTGAAATGGAGAGATAATGGAGACCAGGTGCGCTGTGGATGCCTGAGACGCTCTTCAGTCAGGCTGAGAGCTCCTCTCAGTGAGAGGGAGGGCACACTACCACCACCGCTGACAGCACGCCGGGCCACGGCCCAGCACCGCAGACGACACGCAGCAGATAATCCTCACACTTTACAGCGCACAAGTCATCTGCAGCATTATCTGCTTCAAATTGTTTCTTTTGCTTAATAACGAAAGCTGTGCATGACCTTATTTGTATCCCTGATGGCTGAAATGTGGACAGAAAATCAATATTTTGCATCAACAATGTGCACTTGAGTGTCTCCGTGACATCGCTGGCATTCATCGGCGCAATCGTTTGACCATTCGGAAGAACTCTTTTTAAAAGAAAATGTGCTGCAGTGACATTATTTTAATTTTTTTTTTTAAATCACACTTTGGCAGAGCAGCTGCAAAAAAAAAAGAGAGAAAAAGTGTTTCTAATTGAAGCAGACAGGCTTGCAAAGCAATGCAGTAATTACAATCTAATTAGCAGGCAGCGAGCTGAATCCAGCATTCCATTTAACATCAACAATTTAACCCTTTACAAGAACCCTCTGAGGATAGATTTCAAAGGCTCCAACAGATGCTGTGGGGGGGTGAAACAGTTGTGCTCCACTTCTGTCTTCTATAGGAGGTCACTCAATGTCAATTGAAGAAAGAGCTGAAAATGATGAAGAGGGACTCAGCTGAAGATAAGTCGCTGTTAAAAACCTTCTCCAGAAGAGCTTGTTGAAAGATAAATATTAAACATTGATTACATACAAATAGGCACGACTCTCTTATCATCACTGACTATTGTCTTCGCGAGATTATCGCATAATTAAATCTAATAAGGTCCTACTGAGGCCTTTTTGTCAAGTGAGTGAATTGCTAATTATTCCCACATGAATAAGGGGCAATCACAGCACTTGCGATGCGAACAAGCAGGCAAGGCAGCCCTTTTAAAGGCATTTGGGAGTATCAGAGGAGGGCAGGATACCCCCCCCCCCCCTTCACCCCCCCCCGTATTTATTCTGTCGGGCTATTATGGAGGCTGTCGCTCAGGATGGTGGATCTTTTGAGGCAAAATGCGACGGCACATTTTTGGGTTTTGATTGAGCTTTTTATTGTGCAAATCAATCACTTTGGGCTGAGCGGAAAAGCCTGATTAAAATATTTCCAACCGGCAACAAGACAAGGCGGAGAGTGCGCCTTTAAAATGGTGGATTTGAGTCGGGCGGGGAAAATGGGCGCCTCGGTGACTGACACCTTTCATGGCGAAGAAATAAACCTCGCCTGAAAATGCGAGTCATGGGTTGCTGATGTGGCAGCTGAGGTGGTTCCCCCCGGTGCCTGACCCGTCTGAGTGGAATATATATTAAAAATAAAAGGATTACAATTTCATGAGGTCGCTTTAAGATGCTTCACGCATCCGGTCCAGTGGGCCTCTGTGCTCCAGCTGACTCTTGTGGTTCCAACCTCGTTCTGACAAATTTCAGGCAGTCTGATAAGAATGATTTTATTTTATTTGATTTTTTTTGATTTTTTTATACCTTTAATTCAGCCAAAAATATTGTGTCAGACAAACACTGGGTCAGTCTTGTTTCTATCTGTTGGGCCACAACTGAGAATCATGGGTAATTAATGTACGGCAGGCTTCCTGCCCCCGACACACACCCGCACCGATGCACACCCTCGCTATCCTCGGGTCCATCTCTCTATCGCTCGCCATCTTCCTCGTATGTACATGAAAACCTCCTGGTATCAAGCCAAGGTCAGTCCGTTTGGGTGAAATGAATGAGGCCGGCATTTAAATGCAGCACTTATCAAACTCTGATAAGGAGAGCAGGACAATCGCTCCCTCTCCCTTTTCCTCCAGATATTAATTTTTGACCAAACGTCCCCGCTCCACTACTGTAACGAGGTATGATGTATTGAGCCCCGGCTGTTGCCATGGAGACTGCAGTCCCCTCTTACTTGTCATTAGAGCACAAACAAGCACTGGCATCTAATGTCATTCCAGTCAACATGAGGGAGAGCGATGAGAGAGGGAGCGATCCCTCACTCCCTTCCCACACTTTGGACAGGTTTCTGTGGGGATTACTGGGATTGTGCTGGATGTTATGGACCAACATGGCTTGAGCTGGGGCATTGTTAGGTCATATACCTGGGGAGGGACACAGTTGCTATTGTTTCTGCCTGTTCATTACAGCCCCCTGCTCCGACGGCGGCCTGCGATTGGGCCAAAAAAGAACGTGAAGCTCTTGTTTTCCCCCTGTTCCAGGCAACATGCAACATTTTTTCAGCGGTTATGTGCAGGAGGAAGCGCGCGTCTGGGTGACGTGCGATGAAATTAGAAGCTGATTTGATTTCCGGATGATGTTTTTTAAATGCAGAAGCAAAAACCAATGAGCCTCATCGCACCACGAGCTATCTCCTTTGCGTCGCTCTAAGCGTTGCTGACATAATGACACAGCGCCGCCGCAGAGCCTGCGCAGATATTTCAATCTGCTTTATTTCCATTTCAGATAAGGCTTTCCACACGGAACGTTTTATTTTAAGACGTTCCCTCTCCCCTCATTTCAGTTTTAATCAGCGTCTGAATCCTAGTCGCAGTGTTTGAGGTGAAAGTGTAGCCGCGCGCTTCACTGTCTTTTTTTCCCTTTCTGAATATAATCTCTTCCCCACACAGAACAATAATCCTACCTTATTTTCTCTCACAGTTTTGGCCCTTTATTGCTTCCAGGTGTTAAGGCCCGTCTCCCTCTCAAGCAGATGTGCTGGGCGGGAGCGAAGAAAGCCCTTTGTTTGGAGTTGGGCTATTTCAAACTGAGCATTAAGTTGAAGAAAATTGTTCGAGGACAAGAGACCGAGGCGAGGCCAGAATGAAAAAAAGAAAGGTCGTTGGATGAGCATTTGCATTAAGGCATAACTGCGATAAATATGGAGGAGCACTGATGGAATACAGATCACATTAGTATGTTGCACACAGACACACAAAAGAAACCTTAGGAAAGTGCATGTAAGAGGCAGTAAAACATATTTTGCTGGTGATTCATGGGGACGGCTCAGCACCACACATCTGTTAGTGACAGGCCATTTTGTGTGGAGATGTGTTTATGACTTTTTCTTATGTTGTACCTTTGCTATAAGCACTTTCCCTTCTTTCTGGGTACATTCTTACGCTTTTATGGAGCAGCTGTCGGCTAAACAATAATGATATACACTCTGCGATTAATGTCGGACCGAGGACATCAGTCTGTAGCAGCTGCGATATGGATTCTGTAAAATGCCCATTTCGGAATCCCTCCTTTTTTCCCCTCTGCTGCAAGCAGTTAGAACGAGATCACATGTTTCTACAATGCAAAGTGACAGGAAACTGACTAAAGCATTGGAAATCAATGTAAAGTAAATGTGCTCCCTAAGTACAAGTGAAGAGCTGATAGCTGCCTTCTGTCACTCTCCTTTTGCCTTTCAGCCTCTCTCCTCTCTTCTTCTCGCCGTTCCCACTGTCTGCCTGCGCTTCCAAAGAACGAGCATCCGCAGATGTCTTTCTAATCTCCCGGTACATGGCAGGTCAGAGAGAGGATAAACGTGGTGAGACACAGACAACCAAAAATGCGAGTTGCACTTTTCCCCGTCTAATCCGGCTCTTAGAAAAGGTCTTGGAAGCCGTCTTTTGAAAAGCTAATGACTTGCAGATCTCGTTTTAATCAAGCAGGTTGATGTATTTATAGGAGATAATCAATGACAAATGCGCATTGATGAGCTCAGCTCACGGACGCTTATTGGTTCGGTGTGTTTCCCCCAAAGTAGCGATGCGTTTCAGACATTACGGGAAAAGGAGCATCTTCACATGAAAGCCAGTGATGAATTGACTTTTCGTGCAACTGGGTGAGGTTGGGGACTGAGATTTGTTGCTGAGGAGAAATAAAAACTTCAGGTGTCTGTTCGCTCTGGTCCAGATGGACCTGGAGCTGCAGCCAGATGGAGGCGCTCTGATCAGGCAGAAAGGTGGGTCAGAAGGGTTCCAGCTCCCCTGCAGTTTATTAGGTCTTCCTCAGAGTTGATAACACGAGCTTGGAAAAAGCCTGACCTTTGGCCTCTACGCCGATTCTGAAGTTTTATCAAACATTCTTTGTCTTTAGAAACGGCAGACAAACGCCACAAATGTGCAGTAAAATTATTTTACAGGACAGTTGGAATCATTCAGGAGTTTAGAGCCAGTGTCACAGCTGTGAAACAGAGATCCAGCTCAAGCAGGGAAGGATGTAGGAGACAACGAACCCCAACGTGCCGACGAGACGCTTGCACAGACTTGTGATGTGATTTGAGTAATTGGCAGAAAAGGCACATTTTTCTATTATCTGGAGCATTTATGCAGTCAGAGAGCAGAAGGAATGTTATGACATCGTCCTCATCTGGTTTTGCTCCCTCTTCTCCACCTGCTTTATCTTGACTCTGATCCGTCTAATTTCCTACTTAAACACTGGAAATTTGAAGCGACAGACTCTCATGTTAGAGTTGACGGTACTTTTTGCGGTGCTTGCATTGTCAGCCGTCAGATTTGGGTTTTTTTAGTTGATGTGTGTAGTTTTTCCAAACAAAAAATGGACTAGGATTTACAGGCTTGTCTGACAAGTTCAGAAAAGAGCATTCCTTAACCCTCGGCTCACCGGCAGCTTCAGAGGACATTAATCCTAATCCAGAATTGGTGCACCGCAGGAGATCAATGGACAAAGTGTCGGATCAATAGAGTTTCGCAAGTCTCTGTTGGTTTTCCGCTGTTCACAAACTGCGCGGGTCCATCGTCTCGCTGTCTGGCTCTGATTCACTCTCTTCGCAGTGGAAATCAGCTAAAATCTCTACATCCACGAGGCCCTCGGAATGCTTATTTATCCCAGTAACAGAGGTTGTTGGAGGCATGTTTTTTTTAGAAGAAGCAGCCTATGCTAATAACTGTTCTGCACGAGAGCCTTTACTCTGACGTATGTATTATGAATGAAGTGGAGTTACTTATCCAAATATGTGGATTACATAAAGAGAGCAAGGGGAGAGGAAAAAGAGCCCTGTGGAGTGTCTCTTTATGGGTTGTTAGTGAAGCTCATGGCTGCTGTGCTTATACATCCCCATAGTGCTGCAGCAACCGATGCAGTCGGCACCTGGGGAAATCAGCATTTTGCGTAAAACAGGAATTTATCACAACAACCGCGGCAACACAGACATAAACAGAGAAATGTAGATTTTTTTTTCCAGGCGTATTTTTTCCCTCTTCATTCCACTCTGCCGTCTGGCGTGAGCGTGGGCGTGCAGGGGTTAAACCCGCCGCACCATAAAAAGGAGCTGTTCATAAAATGGAGGAATAAGAAGCAGAAATAATATTTCAAGTGTGATTAGTTCATCCGCAGGGCACCTTGTGCGATTGAGAAAAGGGGGCGAGAGTGGGTGGGGGTATTGTGCACGGCAAGCAGTAAATTATATCTAGCCTTTGAATGATTCCTGCAGATCCTATTACGACAGTGAGGGGGACCGGCGGTGGAGGTGTGTGTGCGCGCTAGCGTGGGTGTGTGTCTGTGTGTGTGTAGCTGCGGAACAAATCGGATGAATTCTGTTTCCAGCTGTCTGAATGATGGGGGATGTGTGTGTGTGTGTGTGTGTGTGGGTGTGTGTGTGGGTGTGTGTGTGTGTGTGCATAAGAAAGGACAATAAGACAACAACTTGTTCTGAACTCTGAATCATGGATTTCCAAATGCTGTTATCTTCTTTTCGAGACTCTTTCTCACCACCAGCCGTGTCCAGATTTTGCACACAGTCTCCCAGAACACACCGGCACCCATCACCACCCCTGCGCTCGCACCCCCACCCACCCAGAAGACCAGAGAGGAGCTTGTCTGTCATTCGTCACTTTGACTGGTGGCATCGAAGCCGATGGTGGCATTAATGTGCTTGAGGTTTGCCCATCAAGCATTGTGCATCCACTCCATCAACTCACGGGAAATCTGTGCAGTAGGTCCTTCTGTAAAGTCATTTTGTGAGGGTTCTAAACTTTTCTTGTTCTAAATGACTGGAAAGTAACTTTTTTCCACACACATATAACATTAACCTTTATTTTTCCATGCACTCCATCAGTTTGATGATCATTTCTCATATCCAATCAACAGCATGATGCCTTCGCTGACCCATTTGAATTGGAAATGTAATTTGCGGGGCAACGTCTGATGTGCAACAGGACGCCTGTGTCTGTCTGTGGAAGGTGCTGAGGGGTTTGACATTAATTTACCGACACAAGTGTTGCCTTTACACCATCTAATGCTTGAAATTCCCCAGATGTGAGCTGCGCACACAGCTGAGGTGCGAGGAAACATCATTATTATCGTCTTTACCGGCTAAAAATTTGACTCTTAAAGGCGATTTCCCACAGCTCATGAGCACGAATGATTTTGAATTATAATAACACAGTTTAAAAAAACAACGTCTAAACATGTCAGGGTGTGACGTGCATGCAGAGGCGTTGGGGGTGGAGCTGGTGGGGGCTCAATTCATTATCCCAGCGTGATGAGGTGTGTATTTTCAATTACCTCGCTAAATGTCCCTCAAGTCCAGAATCCCTAAAAACTGATTTACTGTACATACGACTTCAATAATTAACTCTCATTTTGGCAAACTATGGTGGGTGAGTACCAAACCAGAGAGGAGAGGACCCCCACCTTCCTTTATGACCAGCAATAATGATAACAAGGGGGGGGAAACACAGGAGAATTGAAACCAAAGAATTTAGTGCCTGACGTCCTACTTTAATTGCAAATTTAAATTTGCTATAATGGATTCTGACATCTCAAGTCACCAAAATCCATCATTCTGAAGGGTATTATTCCTCAATTAACCTGTCAGCCCCCCCAACCCCCAACCTCCCCTTCGCCACCGCCGCCGCCACCACCCGCTGTATTTCTGCGGGGCCTTAAAGAGAAATGAAGAATTCTAATTACTTTCAAATAGAAAGCAGATTGATAACCCGCCCGTGTTTCGCACGCACGCCCAGATTCATAAAATCTGTAAATCGGGGAGAGAGGACGGGACACGCAAGTCAGCGTGGGAGCCCCACCCTTAATAATAACCCCGCTTCTGTTTAACATATCAAATAAATGAAATCATATGAGCCTCCATGGGGAAATCTAAGGAGTCCAGGAGTCCAGGGTTGACCAGCTGGGGCAGAAGGGGTGCTTACAGACAGGAGCTTTATTAAAAATCATGGAAATCATTAGAGCCTTTTATCTCTGGGTGTTTATTAACACATTTGGGGTCTAAAGCTGCTTCCTCTCAACTCCAAATGCAGATTTAAAAAACTGATAGTTCGTGTTCGCATCTGAAACCTGCCTCAGCAGCTTGATTCTTCAAGCTATGGTCAGATTCATGCAGGAGATTTGATGCGCAATGATTCTTTTTATTGATCCTTCCTTAAACTTGTGCATAAGTTCTGCTGGAATGTTGCAGCAGCTGCTCAGGACATCACGTCGTTGGCGTTAGAATCTGTGAAGCGGTGTCCCACTTTCTCAATTAAGCACCTTGGTGTGTAATTATTCTCCTTTTATTGCAAAAAAGAAGTCTATTAAAATCAAATATTGGGGAACAACAGAAAAGAACAATGCCCTTCTCTAAATATCCATCAGTCTAATGGAGCATGCTTTAGACTCAATTAAATTTTACATCAGTCAGTAAATCACCTAAACTGTACACAATCCTCATGCTGTGCTGAAGGCGGCCTCAGCTGCACTGTATCCAACATTAATCTGCAGCGTTCAGAATCATATTTTTCAAAAGACTTTCCAACTCATAAATGCCACAAAAGTGTATAAACCCTGCAAAAGGATGTAAGAATAAACGGGACGGATTGTAATTAATGTCAACGCTGTGAAGAGGAAAAGGCAATCTGGAGAGCCGTGCGGATAAAAATAATAATAATAAATACATTAAGAGGAGTAAGTCATCTGGCTGTTGGCATAATGCAGTAATAGCTAGCAGTCATGTAGCTTTTGACTGTTCTGTTTTGTAATCATTCAAATTTAATTAAAGGCTTAAGGAGAAAAACGGTCTGAGGAGATACAGTAATGACTCGCCAAAGGACATGGTCTTAATCATCTCATCTGAGTAACAAAGATGTTGCCAAGTTGCAGCCGCAGCCATGCTCGGGTCCCTGCGCACTTACTTTGACAAATCCAGCTCGCGCCAGCCCCAAGGAGGGCTCTCATCCTGAACGCTGGGCATTCTGTCTGCCATTGAGTTAACATTCAAATCAACCAACACATGAAAACATCGAATAAAACTGCAACGACTGTTGTTGTGGTTGTTGTTCTACTACTGAAATGGAGATCTCTTCAGGGTGGTTTTCCAGGGTGGTTTCCAGTATTCCCTGTGAGCCTGATTGGTAATAGGAGCTCAGCAAAAGTCAACCAGACAAGCTGCTCCATGCTTGTCGACCAAAGACGCTCGATTCTGCTACTAGCGTCAGCATCCGTGGCTCCGGACACATCAACGATCGTGGTCGGAACGTCTTAGCGTCGGAGCGTTAGGGTTCATTAAAGTCCCACATTACGGCTACGCTCACACGCTACCTGAACCTGATTTGTTCACTCAGACGTGACCTCAGTCTGCTTCGCTTCTGACAACGTGAACAGAAAAAGGTCCCCTTGAAGCCGACATTTTCAGATCCGATTCAGGCCTCTTCCACATGTGCTCGTGAATCAGAAACGTGTCGGATTCTTTCGAATGCGCGCACGATCTGAACAGCCAGGTCACATTTAGTGCGACGTTGATGTCGTTATGTCGCTGTGACGCCGCCAGGCTCCCTTCCATAAACAATATTCTGCGTGTGACTTCATGAATGTTCAGCTGAGGATGGGGGTCAGTCTGCAGACAGGCCACATTTACACAGACTCTCTGAAGAGCCAAATAAAGCCACACAATCGGATTTGAGCCATAAATTATAATTGGGCATTAGCGCCTGCAGCGTGTGAACGCAGCCTTTGACAGATCAGCCGGAGCCTGATGAGGAAATGGAGCTCTATAGGAAGCACTGTGCTCCCCATTAACAAAATCATGGTGGAAATCGTTGTCAGGTGCATCATTACCTGCCCATCTTGACCCTATTTTTTTTACGTGACGCTGACATGGTCAAAGGAGTAATACTGCCATGCAACACGCATCTGTAGATTATATTCCTTTAATAATAATGTTTCTAAAATGACTGTGTTGGTTAAGGTTAGCATAAGCTGCCAGTAAAAAACAGAAGCCAATGCTTTTGCCTTCCTGCCCCGTTCAGCTGCGGAGTTTCTGCCTCTTGCACGCTGCCACAGCTGCATTCCTTACTGGTACCGAGCCGTATGACATCATCACAGCACCTTAAAAATGTGGCCTCATGTATTCGTTGGCACATTCATCATGTCCGTTCTACACCCACCTTCATCATTACTGAGTAGTTTTTTAAATATTACAAATAATTCATGATGCAAAACAGAGATTTCAGACCCCCCCCCCCCCCCCCAGTGGGATCCCTCTAATCCAATCCCAAATCCTATATCAGGTCCTTACTGAGATAAGCTATACTGGAGGATGTTAGTGTATCCATATGAATTAAAGGGACGGCAGCTTTATCAAGATCATCCAGCAGGTCAATGCTTCTCTGCAGCCAGACGCATTTGGTCTTCCACACACTCCCTCATTTACCCTTCCCTGGGTTACACACACACATGCACACACACACCGAGGTGCAGCAGTTGTTAATTATGTCTTTCTTTTTTATATTGCATCAGTTCTTGTTTTTCAAAAGTCTTTGTTGATGGATCTGTGAAGGTTCTCTGTGCTGCTGACTCAGGGCCCAGCGCAGACAGCCTCGAACCCAAATATGACTAATCCTGACCTGTTTGGAGTTGTTTATTGTGAGGGGGGGGCAGTATAATGTGAGTGGACAGGTATAAACAATGCAAACAAAAAGTCAGACATGTTATTGAAGCCATTTATTAAAGTAGGCTTGACTTCTGTGGATGGTTAACAGCCCCACAGAGGGATTTCTGACTGTGCAGCCACTGCAGCTTGACAGTTTTGATGCATACTTAGATAAATTACATTAATAATCAATAAATTAACACTGTTATTCTGCAGTGAAATGGACAGAAAAGTTCATTACTGGGAAAATATGAGACAAGGAAGGCACCTGTAGATGATCCATTACACCATGATGGAACTATATTTAAAAAGGAAAACAGCCCTAAAACGCACATCTCTCATGAAAAGAGCCTTTCAGCAGACGCTTAATGAAAGGTAGTGAGTCTTGAAAGCTTGACGGTTTTATCAGTATTCCCTCAGAAATTTGCATATCTACATCAAAATGCTTTTTAGCCATTAAGGAGAATTCACTAAATATTTTAGGTGGTGAGACATGTCCCCTCTGCCAAGTGCTTATCTGAAAAAAAATATGTGTGCGTGTGTGTGTGTGTATATATATATATATATATATAGAGAGAGAGAGAGAGAGAGAGAGAGAGAGAGAGAGAGAGACATTAAATGTTAGTGATGGCATATGAGATCATTTCATTTTCTAAAACTCGCAAAGATTATTACTAATTCAGATTTTTTGGGGTTTTTTTGTTGCTTCTTCTTTTCATGATATAATATTTTGTCATTTTCATCTCCTCCAGAGGAGATCCGTGGCCTCCCTCTCGCTGCGTGCGAAGTGGATCTGGTTGAATAATGGCTTTAACCTCTTTTCTTCTTTTTTTTATTTTCTTTTCTTCTTTTCTTTTTTTTCCTCTTTCTGACTAAATCGACCACCTTTGAATGCCTTTGCGTCTACATACAATAGAACGAAACCTTAAAAAGTGGAAACGTAAAATCTTGAATCCTGCACGCAAAAACCAAAAACGAACAAAGTGTCATTATCATCTCCTCATATCACTTTCCCTATGACCTCATGTTTAATATTAAAACGTGATGCCTGAAATGTTTGCAACCAGAAGTAAGATGCATATTTATCACTCAGTCACTCACAATCAGTATATGTGCTCCGTGTGTGTGTGTGTGTGTGTGTGTGTGTGTGTGTGTGTGTGTGTGTGTGTGTGTGTGTGTGTGTGTGTGTGTGTGTGCAGAGCCAGTTAGAGGAGATGGAATGGATTAGTGGGATGGCTCAGATGAGAAGCTGTCTGTTTGTGGTCAGAAGATGTGCTAGACTGCTTATGCTGGGTGATACTCGATCTGATGTTAATATGCTGCTGTGTGTGGGAGGCAGTGAGTTGAGAGAGGCAGAGGGGAAGATGGGCAGATAATCCCGTCTGCCTGATGAGATTGAATGCCGGGATTGATTGATCGCCTAATCATAGGAGGAAATGGGCCTGAAAATGAATGGTACTCTGCCCTTGGCTCGCTGTGGAGCTGGGTGGTTGGGTCGGAGGGGATGTTAGCGGCAGAGAGACACGGGCCTAATGTGCACAGGACCTGATTTCATTTGTGTCTGATATACAGTTATACGATCCCGGCTAAATGATCAAATAAAAAAGGAAGAGGGGGAACAGTGGAGAGGATGTAAATCAAGCGTTATTGCTGGAATATTACTTTTCGCTCTCATCTGAAATAGATGTGTTGAGGAAAGAGCAGAAATTCATTGTGACTTTAGAGCCGATGGAGCCGTGTGTAGGTACAGATGCGCGGCCGGCCCGATCCAGTAATGAGCATTGGATCATGAGCGCGTGAGTGGTTTTTGTCGGTTTCTTTGGTTGGCGATAAATGTTGAGTGGAGCCGCGGGTTTGCTCTGCGAGGTAGGGATCAAAGAAAAAGAGCATATGGGTTCATTCTTTTCTCCTTTTGTTGCTGCTCTCATGTAAATGATCCATATTCGCTCAAACAATAGCAAGGCTACGATCTCTGAATGTGATCCGCTGCTTTCCACAATGAGGCCAGGAAATAGTGCCAGCTCGTAGTGACGTGGTGAATTCTTGAATAATAATAATTATTTTCATATATTCATGGAGCTAAATGGGACCGTGTCTCAGGCCTCAACCCTCCCCTCTGTCTCCCCCTAGTGTGCAGGGTTTTCTTCTTGGTGACTGAGGCTTGTAGCAGGATAGTGGAAGAGATGGGACACACACACACACACACACACGGATGTGTAGGCACCTTGGGCTAGGTGATCAATGACATTGATCAGTCAGTCAATCCTGGGGTCTATATTCTCCTCTGTTCACACTCTAGCGCCGCTCTTGCGTTAAAGTGAGCGTGCACAGAGGAGCCACCTCAGGGACCCTCTAAAAGCCGACCTCACACCTGCCATCGATCGACGTGCCGATTATCGCGGAAGCCGTCGGCGGCGCAGATGTCGGCCGTCTTAAACAGTAACGACGGCGGCCTGAAGCGACGCAGCAGGTGAATCGTAGCGCCACGTGGAATTAAGCACGTCAGAAGCTGCCACAGTAACCTGCCTGTGGACGATGGTGGCATCTTCTCTAACCTTGCTTTGATACCTAAGCTGATAAGGCTTCAGAACTGATCAGACAGGCAGCAGAATAATGAGCAAGAAAACGAGATGCATTACATGCCCCGAGGACGCAGCCACGACCTTTAACCCGCATCTTTTTTTTATGAATGTAATGCCGTTATGATTGCATCTTATAGATAATTCCTACAGTTTTCATAATTGGCCCTAGATATTTTGGTGTCAATGAAAAGCGCCTGTTGTCGGCTTCCACCATACATAAAAGGGGGCAGCCGCGGTTTTTGCCCTAATCCGGATTTCTACCTTTTTTGTTTAGTTCTCATTCTAAGCACCTACTTTACTGACAGCATCTTTAGGTCTCCCGATTGGTCAACACATTTTTTTTTAAATGGTGCTGCTCCTTCCTTGTCCTTTATCATTTACCTTTTTCATGTCACCTCAAAATGTGTGGGGGCTGATATGATAATGATGTGGACCTGTCCAGGGTATTACAGCTAAGCTGGCTGATTAGGCTTCACATCGATTAGTCGATGACTGAGCGCTGGTCGGGTCTGGGCATCTTGAGGAGTGCACTGAAGAGGGGGAAGAAATCAACAAGCTCTCCTAAGAAGTGACCTCACTTAAATTCAAGCCATGCCAACCGCAGCAACACTTACAGTAACGCCTTTATTCCCATTATTATTTTCTTTCTGAACCGGGCTGGTGAAGCTCATTAACACCAGATAAAACCCTGCTGTCTCTCTTGTTGTAACAGAGTTTCTAACCTAACGCCTGCGGGTGGGATTCCCACGCTGGTTAATCAATAGTGACGCGTTTTAGCTTACAGGGGGTTTGGATTTTTTTAGGGCAGACGGCAACAGAGCTGGCTATTTTATAAAGCCTCCAACAAATACAGTATGTTGTCACCTACTAGGAGATTTCAGGTGATGTCACATCCATCTCCTGAGGGCTATGTTGTCATCTGCAAATGACTTTTTGATCACTGAACTATAACATCAAATTTGTTGTGTAACTACAGACAGGCCCAGGCTTTCTCTGCCTGATCCAAAGGAGGGGAGGGACCCCAAATACTTCAGGCACTTGTTAATGCCCTCGGATTATTATTTTAGTCACACATCCTCTGGCTGTAACTGATAACTCCTGCTGCATTCTTTTTTGAGGGATGAAAAAAAAGTATTACAATATGTTGCTCATAGGAGGCCATCCTTGGCAAAATATGTATGTTCATCAATTTGGTGGGCTTCCTGCTGTTTAGTGATATGACTTCTGAGAGATTTGATTTAATTAATGCAGACAAATGTGATTCCGTTGAATTTGGTAAAAGATTTGGTAATTGTGTGCAACCCATGGATTTTATGGGGAGCTTTTTTTTTTTTTTTAGGATTGTTGATTATTATAATTTATAGCAAATGTACGCCTTTATTTTTTTTTACTGCGGGGTACTTCCGGGAGGCTCCTGTCACGTGGGAGGAGAGCGAGACGAAGTGATTTATTCTTCCTTCCTACCTGCTTCCTACAGGTCAGTAAGCAGTGAATGTGTCTTACAGTGTGTTAACTAATGCATCCGCGTCACTCTTTTATGAGAGTTCGTGAGGGCAGGAAGAGTTTAGACATGTTTAAAACGTGAATAAAAAGTTAATTGGTTCTGACTGAGTTTGGGCACAGCGGCACCATTTTGGGCGGGTTGAACGTCATCGAAGCGCGCGTGTCTCTGAAGCCCCGCCCACTTATCTTTGCTCGATCTCTGGTCGATTTGTATGTAGTTTTTTAACCTGTATGACGCAAAATATATAGGAAGAAAACGGGTGATATTTGTTTGATTAGGTTTTCAATTTTAAATCGGCAGCTATGACACGTTAGTCATGGGCTGGAGTGCCCCTGAGCAAGGCACCCCATCGCCATTGGCTCCAGCCAAGCTCCGCCTTCGACGACGACCAATCAAATCACGAGCTACAGCACAACCAATCGTTGAAATACGAAATAATGAAGTTAGCTAAAGAGTGATAATGTGAATATTTCAGCTATTTGATTACATCAACTAATGCAAACAAGAGACTCGATATTACAGCTAACCAAGACAGTTGGTTCCATTGCAAAGCCTCAAGCAAAAGTCCTTATTTGGAACCATACAATTCGCCAATTGTGAAGTGTTTTAATAAAGAAACAGTATCAGTGCTTGAAAACCTGCTAATGCAGCTAGCATTAACTTAGCCAGGTTGTAGATACACAAGGAACGAGCCTATGAGGCTGATTTTAAGGACTACTGCCTTGCAGGCTGGTTAGAAACTGATGATTTCATATTGTGCAAATAATTAAAAAATCTAGCTCTTGTTTGCATTCATGTTATTAATATAGCAGTGATGTTTACTCTTGCAGTTGGTGTTTGGCCAGCCTCCGGAGTGACCCGGTAGCCGGTGGCTGAAGGCAATTTTACCCAGGAGCTCCTCGTTACCACGCGGGCAAAGCAAGCTGCTGTAATTGGTGCGTGTGAGTGCAAATAGTTGCTTCTTCTTTTCCTTTGCTAACATTTTTGACACAATTAAGGTATAGCTTTGTCATTCGGAATATTTTACTATAGCCTATTATGATTATCCCAGGACCATTTTCTTCAAAGATAGAAAAAAAAAAGAGATATTTAATTTTATCTGCACTAAAATGAGAGTCAAAACAAGCGATACGGTGAAAATGTGTTGTTTATTTGATATCAAAGTTTATTTTCAAGCAAAGAAAAGTTATGGACTGAAGAGATGGAGAACATATTTTGTTGGAAATCTAGACGTATAGAGAGATATCATTTGACAACTCTTATTTTAACTACTTATTTAATGCATCACTAACGTGAAACAGGCGGACAAAGAATTCACAGCATCGAGATTTAGGACCAATGTTTTATTGATTTGGTACAGAAGGTCAGTTGATTCTGGAGGGAGAGTTGACCTGTAGATTAGATTTAACCTGGTTAGAAGACATTCATGTGGAAAAATTGAACAATCTGAGACAGAGAACGAGAGAAAACTTCTGGGGAAAACGAATGAAAGAAGACGAGGAACGTTGTAGTCAGGGAAAGGTTAGAACTCAACGTCTTGCCTGCACATTTAATCCCGGAACAAAGTCATTAAGGTTCGCAGCAACAGTGGAGGCCAATTAAAAAGCAGAATGCAGGCGGGAGTCTGGAGGAAGGCATCATTTTATTGGACCTGGGGGAGCCCTCTGTTATGTATCCAGGGAATCAAAAGGTCTATTTGATAGCTGTTGCAGATATTCTTTAGTCAGGGGTGAATAAATAGTTTTTCCAACTCTAACAATTAACTTTGCTTGAAAGCTGTAAATTTATAGTACAGAGACGCAACGTAAACCCTGTTCCAAATGGGCCAGGCTATTTAAACTGCCAGTATTGAATAATTGTAGTTTTCCTTTATTATCTGTTTTATCCTTTTTAATTGACTAGAAAACAGTGTCTGAAATCCTCTGTTATCCCCTACAATGTTCTGTTTTATTCCAATTAGCTGCCAGATCTATCCACGTGGTTATTTAATGCCGGGGCTTGATCTGGACTAAATATTTTACTGAAATAATTGATATTATCAGGTTCTCGGTGATTAATGGGCTTACTGAAAGAATACCCGAGCTTACCGACCTTTCCTGAATGCTAAGCCCAAGAATCATGTCAGATATTTCCCTGGAGTCGAGTAATTACGGCATTGCCAGGCTAGAGTAAAGACTGGGCCGAGATGAGGACAATTAAAAGGCATTAATCATCCGTCTTTTAGCTTGTTTGTTGGTCGTGTTCCATGGAAGTGATCTCTGTCAAAGTTCTCCTTAAGCCACCCAAGTATTTCAACAAAGTTTGACTGTAGGACAGTTTTTTTTTCTCTTTTTGATTATTAGTTTCTGTCCAAACGGGCATCTGCGCACATCTGCAGGTTTTCTACTCATTATTGTGTCGTGTTTGTGTTTGTGAGTTAGAGATATTAAGACCCTGCTTCGTTCAGTCCTGGTTTTTCAGCAGGAGGAGATAAACTTTAACAAGCAGGGCTCGGCCCAAAAACACTTGCTTTGAGTGAATCAGGGATGGCAGCTCAGCAGAACACAGCGAAACATCGATTTGGCCATGCAGCTTCAAGGACTTCTTCGAAATAGAGCAGGGCTACTTCTTACCATCAGATTTATTTCACTTCAATAAACCAGCAACATCTCATTGCATCTCAAAGATGAGTACCAGGCACATTTTTATAAAGAAAAAAAATGAGAGAGAAGCTAAAACATCAATGGGTGACACAGTCGGCAAGTCGCTGATAGTAGCATATTCTTCACACTGCTCTTGTGTAACGAAGTGTTACTTGTTTAGCCATCTGAATAATTGGCTGAATGCGTGATTACTGCAATAATAATTGGGATTCATTTATCTTTAAAAGTGAAAATGCTCAGCTTCTGCTGTCAAAGTGCATGAGCTCATGTGCTGCTGAAGGCTTCCAGAGCGGAGCTGAATAAATGGATAAAGCCCGTAAACTGCGGCATGTTCTGTGGAGCAGCATGGGAGAAGCAGCAGCTCACTAGCTGGGCCTCCTGAGATCTATTAATAATGAAACAACACGCTGCTTTGTACAGAGTCACATATCATGAAAGTGGCTTTTTAGTTGGCATTACAGGTCTTTTACCTATGTGCTTGTGTAGGAGTCTGTGGAATTCACAGCGTGAAGACTTTTTCTCCTCATTGAAGGCTTTTTTGTTTGGTGTGAGGAAATCAGTGCATGTCAGGATTTAGAAACGCGTGGCCCCGGTGTGGCACTTAGATATCCAGCCTGCTGAGTTGGAGCACTCAACCCAGCGTCCGTTTTTCCACGAAGGACCGTTCTTAAAATCCAATATCAGATTTTTAAAAAATGTGGAGTTTGTTTTTCCATTCCTACCAACAATGGGGAAGTAAACAAACTGGCATTTTTAGGCTAAAATGGTAAAACCTGACAAGCGTCTCCTCGCCATCTTGCCTCTACCTGTCTGCCATTTGAAACACATACAGACAGACCCCCCCATCCATTCCACATTGGATCTGTGCTTAGCTGCAGAGCCTCTTTATTTCTCCCTCCGTGCGCTTCCTTTCCCTCTTTTGCTCAGCTTCTGCTGCTGTCTTTTGTGTCTCTCTGCAGACCGTGCGCTGATATCCTCCTTTGAAAGGGTAATGATCCCACTGTGTTGGGATTATGTATGTGTGCCGCACACTGTAATGGCCCGGCTTTTTATTGCCTGCTGCATACTAATCCCACAACTGAAGGAATGAGATGACACCTGCAGGGAGCCGCGTGTGAGCTGCAGCCTCACATGAAAGAATGGCCATTAAAAATGATCAAAGAAATTACTATACTCGGTTGCACAACACTGCTCTCACGCCTGGCTAGGTGTACACGCCTCTGCCCTGGCGTGCGTGTGGACAGGCGTGCACACACACACGCGCGCACCTATCGGTACGTGAACTTGTGCTAATTAGTTTCTCCCTCTGATGGATATTTTCCAAGTGATCCTCTGTGGAAATGTCCTGCGCGTAGTTGCCTCGGGCCTCTGCAGATGATGCACCCACGCTCGCAGATAGGAAATGGAGGACATGCGCGACCTCCAAATCATGTCTGTTCTCGATATCCCTACCACAAATTATTCATGGACGTTTTGCCACAAGTGTTTTCCAGGAGGTTTGATTTTCTTTGGTCTTTTGTTCAATTAGAAATTCTGAATTCTAAAAGCTTGTTTGTAGTATTTTTAGAGGTTTGCTTTTAGCAAAATAAGCAGACAGATGCTACGGTATATGAATAAATAGTATATAATAGCCTTGTTTTTCATTTGGTATGGGGATGTCATTGTTCAGCCCTACAGCAGTCCCATGTTTGTTCAGGCTTAAAAACACAACTTCTGCTCCCTAAATCTCTTCATACCACTTGCTTGTCTTGTTTTGGGTGTGTTCTTTCTGTAAATTTCTTTGTCTACCTCTTCCCTCTGCAGCAGGTGTCCCACCTTGGTACATTCTTAAAGGTTCTTAAAAGTAATGTTATCTAAAATTACATTAGACGTTCAATTAAACGAAACGATAAAGGGGCTTCGTTTATTGCTAGCATGGGGGTTGTAAAAAAAGCCCATGGAAACATGAGGAAAGTACCAAATTGTAAATGGTTTTTGCATTGTGTATTTGCCTCTCAGCACAGAACATAGGCGCACCAGCGCTGTGGTGATTGGGATCCATTTCCCCCTTTTTTCCCCCAGCATGCCTCCTTTCCCCCCCTTTAACCCCTCCCTTCATCTCCCTCAGCGGTCCGTTTTAGAACCATGCGGCTGCTCGGTTTGGTGGGTAATTTTCCTGCCTTTTCATGTGGCGGAGGGCGAGGAATCTTCCTCCATTAGGTGGTGTCATCTTGTGATCTATCATGTATGCACGGAAAGGCACTCCGATGTTTATTCATGACTTTCGAGGCGAAGCCTTGGCTAAGCCCTCTGATTTCCTCTTAAGGAACAAAACTACAAGATTGAGACTTCAGTGTAGAGGAGCACCAACCGTCCTGCTGCACTTCTCCCCCCTCACACACACACACACCTTTCTGCCTCTCAAACAGAATCTCTCTCATATCGCCGAATTCCCCTCCTCCGGCTTTTTTTTTAATATCTCATAAATTATCCCTCAGTATTTTTTCTGTCAGATTTAATTTATCTGACCCTAAGAAGAGAGGAAAGGGGGGGGGGGATCACATGCTGTTATTTCCCTCTGAATTTGCGCGGCTGTCTCCTCATCTCGCTTCTGTGCTTTACTAAGACCTTTGATGGGGAGAAAAAATTAATCTTTTTTAGAGGAGGCTGACACATTAAAAGAAAAACGCCACCACCTCAGAACCGAGAGGCCCTCTGGTCACACGTGACGTGCACCTGAGCACGCCACGCACTCACAGTTAACACACGGCAGGTGGGATAAAAGGACAAGACAGCTCACCTGACTGGTGGGGCCACTGTTAGAAGAAGGCTGTAATCAATAGTGGTCACCAATGCAAACCAACAGCTTATTTGTAATTTTTGTCCTCGAGTCCGCCGTGTTGTAAAGTAACCATTATTCAAAAACCTTGTCCCTATTTGTCTTGTAAATGACTTTTTAATGGTAATAAAGCCACATCTATCCATCACACCAGTACAAGTCTGTGCAGGCCTTTGATGGGACTCCTCCTATGAACAAATGGTATCCATTAATATTCCCAACGACCAACCTTCCAAAGGCACATGCATCATAATGTAAGAGCGGCCCGCTGCTGGAGCCCTCTTTAACATGTACATTTATGAGTGCACCATACAGTGCTCATTCACGTTTGAACGTGATACCTTCAACTTATAGATGGGATAGAGGTGCTACCTACCAAGTGTTGCTAGTCATCATACATTCTTTTTCCTTTTAACTGGTATCGACATTGTACCACAAAAAAAAGTAGCCATATTTTGCACTCAATTGCAATGAAGCTGATGTGTTTGTCCTCTTTTGGCCTCTTGTATCACTATCTGTGTTTTAAATATTCTAAATGTTTTAAGGTCCCGGTAAATTTGGAAACGCACTTATGCAAATCCAGCTAATGCTTTCTGTGTGCACACATTTGTAATAATATTCAAATAACATTCCTTTGAATTGCATATTGTAGCCTTATATGATAAATAATGCAAATGTAGAAAACCCTGCAAATGCCAGGGTAAATGAGATGGAAGGAAGCGAGAGCGAAGGAGTGCAGAGTAAAGAATGAGAGAGCAGGAGTTAGCATAACTAACAGATTGTTATGCTGTCAAATTGATTTGCATGAAAAAAGACTGGTCTAATTGGAACACTTAGCTGCAACATCCTGATAATATAGAGCGGGATTATAAAGGGACACGGAGGAGCTTTTATTAAGAAGGATTTCCAGGGTGTTGTTGACAGACGTAGCACCACCTTCTGTTTCTGTCGAGACCATTCAAAGCAGAGTGTCCCTCAACTGGTGCTGTTTGACATGACATATGCATCAGGCAGCAGACTGCACAATGCTGTCTCAGCATTCATTACCATACCAATCAGTGCAACATTTCCATTCCCAGCCTGTATCCCTGCAAATGTTTTGCTAAGTTTCTGCTAAGCAGAAATACATAGAGGGGTTGGAGTATAGAGGTACGCTGTGGTGCTTTTTAAGATGGGGTGTGCAGAGCATCAGGCAATTTGGTTTAATAACTTGCTGAGAAACAGCTGAAACAAGGTCCCAAATCTGCTGCCTCTCCATTTCTGCAACCCCATCTAGAATAATAATGAGCTTCTTTGAAGGAATTAGAGAGCAGGCCAATAACAATAATCCAACTTGAACTCAAAGAAATAAATAGCAGAACTTGCTGCTCCTATTTGACATTATATCTGTAGCACAATCCCTTCAGCATACAAGAGCACATTCAGCCTGTAAGAATACTGGTAACCAGCTTTTTATTTTCTCCTTTACCTAACTATGTGTGTGTTTGATCTACTGAAATTACCCGTCAAACAAAAGGCCCAGAGAAAACTCTTAAATGTGTCTAACGTTACCTTTGGTCTCAATAATGAGCTTTTGGAAATTAGCTCCTTTCTTTATTTTATATGCAGGTGATTCCACAATTTTGGAAAAGTCATTTCCTGTCACATGATCGCCAGCTCATCCCTCTGGGATGTTTAGTATATGTTGCTCAGGGACGGAGCCATAAAGGTGCTGTTTAGGGCCTTTAGGGTTTGTGACAGTCATATCATCGTGGATTCTCATTGGTTGAATTAAGGTAATATTCCACTGGAAAATAAGTAAGTACACAGATTTTTAAAATGCTTAATATCCTGTATGCAAGATTATTATGATGCAAAAAAAAAAGAGCTGTTACGCTTAATTTTGACAGGATTCTGCCGTTTATGTGATTTAAAACGTGCGCCGGTTTGCCATGAGCTAACTTGTTGGATTCGATTTTTCAGAATTAATACAAGAGTTGAATCAGACAAATTTCAACAGGGTGGAAATTGTTAAAAGAAAACTATTGTTTCCTGACAGAAGCTAAAAAGTTCAATAAAGAAGAGTTTGCACTTTTGGTGTAGTTTATAAGGTTTCATCCAGGTAACAATGGCAAGCAAAACATTAATGTGCTCTTTTCTACTGGGCATGCAGCCATAGCGAGGTGTTCTAAGAAAATATCTGAAGGTTTGTGGTAGTAGAGCACTTCCTGAAACAGCCCAAAGCAGTACTACCCTGTTTCTTCACTTTATTTCTTTTCTTTAATAATAAATGATGGATGTTTCAAATTACGAAAGAGTTCTGAGAAAATCCAATTTAGTCGTCAGCCTTGTACAGAGGATATAAGAGGATAACAGTTCTGTATCAAAAGGCCCTTTTGTTCTATGTATTTGTAGCTGTTCCACATTGGAGTGATGTATCGCATCTTGTAAGATGGCTGAAAAGAATTTTAACAAATCATTTCAATTCTGAGTGTAAAAGTAGCTTTGACATTCTTCCAGGGGCCATAATCAGACACCGACTCCAGCTGATTCGTAATAAAATAGTGTTTGTCTACATGTGAACGACTGGTGTGTTGTCAATGAGGTCGAATAAGATGGGATCAGTTTCACAGGAAATAAGAGCGAACGTTAGCCCACATGCTCATCAGGACCGACTGCAAAATGAAAAGCAGGTTCCTTTCGCCCCGTCACGTTCCTAACAATACACCTTTGTCACACTTCTGGTTTCTGGAAGATTAAAAATACCCACCCTTTCCCTGGTTACTTTAGAAGTGATGGCGGCTTCTTCTGGCCGCTGTTAGTGTAGAGTACTGGACTGCTCAACTTCAAACCACCACTCTCAGTTTGCATGATTTCCCAAAGCCAAACTCCTCAAGACTTAGGTGAGGCTCATAAGGAGGAATAAAGGGCATTTGTTTCAAGAGAAACTAAGGGTTTAGTTACTCTTCGATATTCTCTGGGGTAGTGCACTTTAATGAGGAGAGCAACGTCTCCAAAAGTAAGCAGAATAGGCTAAGCCCTGGTGCTACACTCGGCCAAGTTCCGAACAAAATTGCACAATTATTACCCAATATTTATTGTTCATTTTGTAACTCAGACCCAGAGACACTTGTTCACCTTTTTTGGCATTATTCTTATGCTATAAAAAATAGGGGCAGACCTCAGCGGTTTTCTCATTAACTGTCACACTCGGATTTTATTTCACTTTGGGAAAATGTTTTGGGTTCCTATAATTAATGTTAAAACAGAAGGAAAATAGAAAAACGTGCCTTTTCCATATTAACCACTTCCAATTTCTGATCATTCACACAAAACCTCTCAGATGCAAACGTGTCAAGAACAGGCTTAGAGGACTGCTAAACCTGGGCTGTGGGAACACAATTACATCAGTTCTTTTGAAGCACCCTGGGAGTGAGAACACAATTCTCCATTCTTGCAGAGTATGTAATAGCCTTAACTTTGGGGGTCATTATTTTTACAGCATTCACCTGGGCAGAGCGAGCTGAGCTGGCCAGCACAAATCATCAATAGAGAATTCTGCGAATTTGACAGCATAAATGTGCTTTTAAAATGGCTGGTTTTCCACTTCATAATTCTCATAACCTTCAAAAAAAGGACTTTTCGACTCAGATGAGATCTGTCACTACCCTGTAAAGTGTGGGGGGTGTAAGCTGAATTTTTCCAGGGGCAGCGGAGGTCGCATTTGCGTGTGCTTGTCCAGCACTTACGAGGCCTTCTTGTCTGTTTTCACTGCACTTACAGCAGGTGCCCCTTGAAGTGAGCAGAACCGAGAAGTTTCAATCTCATGGTCATTCAGGGGACGGCGCTGTTATTCATTTCTGTAGACACACAGTTAAGATGGACAAGATATAATGTAGCCAGTGTGACACCGCCATCCCAGCCGCAGTGGAACATCGCTGCTCTACATCCCGCCTTCCATCAGTTGATCAGCAGTAACTGTGTGGGCTAACGTTAAATCCACCTCGTCTAGAGCCTCCAGATAAATTGATTTTTATAAAAATTTGGGTTACTGGAAAGGACAGAATAGTAATAATGGATAATAACAGGCAACGTGGTCTTCATGAGCTGGTACCTCTAGGGGAAAGAAAGGTTAGGCTAAATACCGGCCGCATTTTCAGAGAGCCTTGTGGTCCAGTTCTGAACACACTTGTGCACCTTAGCTAGCAGAGTCAGAGAAAATGCAGGCTAGTGATTGGCCAGTGAATCACCATCTCTGCTGCAGTTGCTGTCATGGATGACACAGAGAGCAGTAATACACAGAGAAAAGATTCAGTGGTGCGCACGTGCATGTGCGTGTTGGCCTTCCTCTTCGTGACACCTCCGTCTATATACCGCACGGCGCTCCATAGATGTCCTGTTACTTACAAAGCTGACACTGCCTGTCCTCCAAACCCCACAGTGGGTGGTGTGGAAGCCAGGAGCAGTGAGTGGCTCCTTGTGCAAACTGTAGGAAGAGAAAAGCAACTGCTATTAGAGGTATTTGGACTGGCGGTGGTGGGAACTGTCAGCTGCTATAATGAGACAGCGAGCTGTCAGACACATGCATGCTATGGCTCCCTCGCCAGGCACCCAGTTCAGGCCCACTGGGATCGAGCACAGACTCTCAATTTATTTTACACGTTCTCCTCTCTTTCACGCCCGTTTGTCTTCCCTCCTTCCTCACTTTATGGTAAAACTGTGACCTGGAGAGGGAACTTCAGGGGATGCAGACAGGAAATCACACACATGCCAAGAATCTCACTGTGGACTCAGGGGAGCATTTAGGGACTGGTTCCCCTAGGAGGTCCCACTGTCCTCAGTGCTCAGTGGGTCTTCATGGGCAGTCAGATCTACCCTCAGTGAATCAGGCCACAGGCTGCCTGTTCCTCAGTGGACCATGTGTAATAGTCACACTCTGATGGTACATCTTTATCTCTGAGACAGCCAGGGCTAGCTTTAAATACTGGAGCGAGTTACCAGTTAACACTACTGTACCACCACTCCCAGTGAAAATTAATGTTACATTTATAGTTTGACCTTTTACCACAAAAGTATACTGTTAAAAATAAGATTAATTTGATAAGGTTAATTTTAGATTTATAATAGAATAATTGGGGGGCGGGGTGAAAACACCATTACCCCATGCATTTAAATACTCTGAAGATCAGTAAATATGATGCTAGCATCACCTTATGATTAAAAAGAATGCGTTAAAGTGCAGCTGTACACCACAATGATGCCGCTGCTTTGGTCAAACTAGTCACAAAATTCATTTGCATCAAAATTCTCAAATGTTTTACATCACGGGTTACTTGTTACTTGCTGACAAAACACAGCGTGTAAGCCACTGCAGTCTTCATCCTCGTACTCGGTCGCACCTCTAAAACACCTGTTTTTAGCACGGGATTTGTACATTCCGGCTTCAAAGGCCGCTGAGACAAGGGGGTGTTTTAGTGGTAAAACATAAAAATGAGTTGACATTTAAAACAAATGGCATAATTGCATTAAATAACAGTGGAAGCTACATTATTGCAAGGTTCATGTACTACATGTACCCTTTGGGAAACAATTTCTTTGGGTCCACTGCGACACCCAGCTTGACTCAAAGTACGACGGTACGTTCCTCAACTGGTGTGGGAAAAAATAAGCACTATTAAGGTAGAGTACGACTCTCTGAAAGGAGACCTGTTGTGGCACCTCCATTCCCGGGGGAATATAAAAGTTTAACTGAGTCCAAGAACAAATACAACTGATTAGCAAGTGTGTTCCCTCAAGCAATTTCACTTTATCACACAAAATCATTTAAATCTCCACTGCTACAGTTTTACACTTTAAGAAAAATCTTGATGTTTGTATACACGAGCCCTTAAAGCGAGTTTTCCTAAAGGTGACATCTATTCTACAGCCGTAGTCTCTGCTCTCCTGTGCTTCTGCTCCTATCAAACCCAATTTACCCCTGGAGGCTTTTTGTCCCGACTTCTTTCATCAGCCATGGCTGCTCGATGTTAATGACATCATCATGCCGACTGATTATCATATCGTGCCTGTTGACTGACAGCTGACCTTCATACTAGTTTTAGAAAGCTAGTAAGATACGGTAGGTCATCTTTCCCCTTTAGTGACAGTATATTAATGTTAATTTGATAGAATTGCCAGTAACTAATTAATCTGCAGACCACAGAACAGGTTCTGTAAAAGCGCGGCTGCAGAACTGTTCTGATATGATTAGAGGAGACCTGATGAAAACTGTCAATATAAAACATATTGTGGCTTACGGCGGTAGTATTGCATATGTTGATTCATGATCAAACCTCCTTGGAATTGATTTTGGCCTATGACCTTTGTTCTTCCTCAGATCATTGCCTGGAAATGACTTTTAAATTTGTTCCTAACCTTTTGAGTTATTTTGCTAACACACAGATGCACATAACCTCTGTCGTGGAGGTAAAAAATCTTTTCTGTAAATAAATGAAAGTCATATGGAGGCTTAGGAAAAGTATGGGGATTATGAGGACATCGCATGGTTACGCTAGTTTTTATTGCTAGCTTTTTCTCGCTGAGTGTTGAAAGTTAATACACAAAATTCTGTGTTTCCGGTGCCAAATTAACCTGTGTGAATGAAACCGATAACTTTTTCTCAGCAGGGTGTGGAAATAAGGCCTGTGTTTGTTCAGATAACACTCAGACAGTGACCCAGGCCCGCTGGTTCAGCCCATCAATGAGCTGAGCTGCGTAATAAAGACTTTCAGCATGTGTATTAATAGCAGCACTCTGCATAATGCATGTGTCTTATGACAGCCAGACATGCACAGACACATTAGCAGCGCTACTGCTCCAGTTGCATCCACATTTTGTGTAAGGGCAAGCTCTCCCCTAACCCTGTTAGCTCTGACTGCCAGCCCCCCCCCCCCCCCCACACTCCACCAGTCTTGTAAACTCATCCTTTGCGACGCACGGTGGAGGTGTGCCATGCCAAACGAGTTACTCGTTACCTCCCTCACACTCGGCTCGTGGAAGCTATTGGAAGAACTACAGCGACATCTGCATGTGCCAGGCTTAAAAAGCGCCAGCCGTGTACCCACCCACTTCACCGGGCTTCCCCCCAGACTGCCAGCCTGCTCCCTGTCTGTACCGCCCCCTCCTCCCCTTCACCTGCGGCAGTCATTTCTCAAATTACTAAACACGGCTAATTATGTGAGGCGTGAAGCTCGCTTCATTTGAATATTCTGGCTTCGGGGGGATTTACATTGCGTGGGGGAAGAATTAAGAAAGGATGTCTGGGAATGGGGTCCGCAATTAGAAATGTGATTCTCAGTGGAGCAAAATCTTACTTCAGGACCCTGTCACGGATTTTTTGGAACAAAAATTATTTTGTGCAAAACCTTATCAGTTGGTTTTGAACCTAAGTTCATGTTTGACTCTGGCACGATTCATTGTTTAATAGCAGTTCATCTTTCGAAAATGGCTTTTAGTCATTATTCAAAGGTCAAGGAAACACAAATCTCTGCAAGAGTGGGTCTTAATATTTTGATTGCATTTAAAACTTGAAAAATATTCAGAACTTTAGATGTTGACATATAGTGTGTGTGTGTCTGTGTGTGTGTGTGTGTCTAGGGGTGGTGGCATAGTCAAACAATACAATACAAACAGTACAGTCTAACTCAAATGCAGCCCTAAATTAAACATCAGGGTTGGTTTTATTCAGAGAACTTTTTTGGTGTTTTGAGTAATATTGTGAAGGTTATTTGATTTTTTTTTTTTTTTACCCGCTGACTTCAGTTACACCTACGTGACAAAAATGCCTACAAATAAATAATAGAAAAAGTTCATTTAACCAGAATTTGGTCTTTCTCAATCAGCAGGTCACATGCAAATATTTAATGATAATACTCATCATGAAATGAAACCTAATAACAGTAACAATGCCGGTTTTATTCACATTCACACTAGCATCAGTCGACTTGTACAAACATAATAATAATCATATGGATGCTGACAGCATGCCAAAATTGAAGGAGCTTAATTAATCCATGTGGGAAAGGTTGAGCAATTCTTTAATTAATTTTGAATCAAGTGAAATAGCATGCTGCCAAGAATCAGGCGTACGGCGTAATTATTCATTTTCTTTCTCTAATTTTGATGGTTTTTCCGTCTCCAGTCCGCCGTCCCTCCGCTTCCACCGGCACGTATGCCACGGCGCTTTAATGATATGCAAATGAAATATGCATAAAACCGTTCTGCTGTGTGATGATTAAGCACAGAGGACATTAGCTAGTGCCCGCCACAGTCTCTGTTGTCTTCTCCGCAATCCGCTTCAGCCACGGCATCAACAACGCCGATTTAGAGGAGATCAATGCCGCTAATGCACTAATCGTTTGAATACCAGGTAGCATCCGATTCGATAGAAATTAGATTCCGGGAAGGGGTCTTCTCAGCTTTGTAAGATCCAGAGCCAGGAGAGGCAGATCTTCATCTGTGGGAGTTGGTGCTCTGGCGAGAAGGCGGGTAGCAAAGAGAGGAGGGTTTCCAAAAAGAGAGAATATGAACATCTGCCAATGGAGGAGCTTTCCTCCGCTTGTTTGTTAGAACTGTGGCATTATTTGACTACTGGCATATAACGAAGGAAAAAATATCCCTGTTCTTGCTTTCTCTCTCTCTCTCTTCCTCTCTCTCTCTCTCTCTCACACACACACACACACACATACACACACACACACTCCACCCCCAATTCCATTATACTGTGTCCAAGCCCTTTTTTTGTAATCCATTTGCGTAATGAAGACGCCGAACAATTAACATCCCCCATGGAATTAAATAAAAGGGTGATTATCCAAAGTTCATTAGCTCCGAAAGATTAGAATATCCGCGTTTTCCCGTCATGAATATAGAAGAAAATATGGCACGATTCCAAATTAATTGCTTGATCGTATTTGTTGCGATGGCGGTGATCCCGGTCGAGATGCCCCCAAAGATGCCATCTGCCGAGCGATCTCTCGCCGGTGCCGGTGCAGCCAGTTTCAGACATCTTGCTAGTGCCAAGGTTGGGTAGCAAGCGCAAGATGTTATAATCCTGCCTCATGGACGCATCCTTTACTGTTCACATGCTGCAACCGTGCCTCTGGTCCAAATCCAGGGGAAAAAAAAGTGACACCAATGAATGAATATCCTTGCAAAGCTAATTGCCGCATCAATTCCGCCCGAATTAACGAGGAAATTAACTCAATTAAATCCTCCGTTGTGTATCGTCGCAGCGATGCCTAGCGTTGGCTGTGTGCCCGATGCCAGAAGCGGCACAAGAACGCGCCGAAATGGACCCAGCGGTACCCAGGAACTCGACCTAAACCAGATGGCGAGCCTGCCCAGCATCTGTTTATGATAGTTTACCGAGGGAGAGAAAATCCTGGAAGGGTGGAGTTTGTTCATTTCTTTTGGGCGGTTGGCAGGAACAGGGCAAAAAAAGTGAGTAGGATGTGGGTGTGAAGGATGTAATGAGTTCCCACGGCCTCCCCTACCCCCAGTGCTGTTGCAGGCAGGCCGGCACCTCCCCCGAGCGAAATTACACGCTGCCAGTTTGTTCCTGTAACTTCTGTACCCAGAGTCGGTGCCACCTCTCTCACGTTGCTTCCAGTGTGTGAATTGGGCTGAAGTAGAAGTTCTTGTTTCTTCAACGCATTAAGAAAATTACCATGGCTATGGGATAAACTCTAATTAGCACAAGTTCAGATAGGGGAAATCTGTCCTCTAATGGCTTTTATTTACCACTTCATTAGTATGCAGTGTCGCTTTTTTTTGTCTTTCTTTTGTGTCTTTGAAATCTAAACAGCTGCTATTGGGCTTCAAACACAGTCCCTCAGGTCCGTTGTTTCTCCTCCTCCTCTCCTGGGTGCACACAAGTTGATTGGCAGCATCTGCCAGAGCAGCGCCTATGGTATACCTTGGAAGAAGCAACCATCCAATAAGGCAAACACTGACAAGAAGGTGGCAGAAAGAGGGGAGGGTGTTGCACTTGCCTTACATATTAAGCATTATGTTGGTTTTGTCTGGCCACATCTTCACTTTTGTCAAGAAATATCTTGTCGATTAGTCGGATCCCTCCTTTGTTTAGCTTGCTTTGATTATCAAAGTGGTTGTTGCTTAGAACAATTATAATCTCTTTGGTAGCTGCATCCAAATGGCATCTGCTGTGTCTTTCACCCGTTCAGTGGCATCTGATGCCACTGCAGTTCCTCTGGCATGCCGCTTGACACCTGAATGTGTCAGATATCCTCCCAGCCTGTAACAACTGTCATCTGAAATGACGTATGCTGCCACATATTAACAATTAGCTTCCTTTAAAGCTAGCCAAAGGGCTGGCAGGTGTCTCTTGCCCAGATGGTGTGCTGCCTGCTTGGTACAGAGATGGAAGGATGCTTACAAAAAAAGAGCGAGGAGGAGCCATGGGAGGAGCATCCTTTTGTTTTGCCACAACCACACTTCCCAGTCACAATTAGAAGAGCAAAACAGCCTCAAGTTTCGACGACTTTTGTTCTAACATTACTGTCTTCTCCTTTAGTCCTACGTCCTGCCGCTTTTGTGGTAACCATCAGTGTGGTGTCACTTCCTTATGTAGGTCCTCAGCATTTGCGTGTTATAGGATGCCAGATATTTTGTCTTTTCCATAATCCTGCAACATCCAAGCGATTAGCCACGTCCAACCATTCAACCAGATGTTCATCTTTACATCTTGACGCCTTCGTCAGCAAATCATCAGTTGTCCTCCGAAGAAGTAGGAATACGCAGCCATCGTTCTCAAAACTTCCACAATTTTAAAGATTGCCCTCCATTCGTCAAAGAAAACAGTGCATAGAAAAAAAAACATGACGCCACCCAAGTGAGAACGAGACCCGTCCGTCTCCCTGGCTACATCTAACCATCGAACCAAGAGAGCGAGCAGAAGTACGCTTTGATGCTACCCTGAATGGGTGGCACGGTGCCAACTTCTCTCTGCCATCAACCGCATTCGCTCCTTGTTTCCCTTATTTGCCCAGCCCCTTTCTCTCTCGGTCCATGCCTTGCCCACCCTCCTCCTCCTCTCCCTCATGTTCCTTTCACATGTTCAGGACACCAGCTCCCTCCTTTCCTCTCTGACATTAATTAACATTTAGGTTACCTAAATCAGAAGGCTCGTGGTTCCGTGTCCTGTCAGTTGACTGTTGCCTCTTCGCACCCTCGACTGTCATCTCGGCGCCTGGCAGACATGCCTCTGCTGTACGCTTTTTCTTCCTTGGTGCTGGCTGGACGGTGCCACGATAAAGCCTAATCTGCCTGCTGCTAACTAATACGGACATTTGATTTGCTGATATGAATGTGGATAAAAGCATATTCCTCCTCTTTTCTATATCACATCTGGCATCATGGCTTTAATTTTGAGAGCCACTGTCTGTGATTTAGTATTTTATTTTTGAGGGGTTGTTAACAAAGATAAAACAGCCACTTAAATAACTTTATGACATACAGTTTATGTTTTTACAGTTTTACACTTTACAGTTTTTTATTTTAATTGTTTATCAAGGGAGGAGAGGGGAGGGCATCTAGGTTGCTTTATTTAATTCTTAAATCATAGTTAACAGTGATAATTTAGATGAAAGTGTGACGCCTGTGATCAAAATGTCAATTATAATATTCTTTCTGCAGTTGGGCCTGCCCATGATAGTCGTTGAGGTTGATGACACAAAAACACTTCTCTTTAGTCTTGGATTAAAAAGTGAACGATGAGCTTCATGGAATTTCCTCTTTCCACCTTTTGTGTACGATAAAAATCAACCAAGAACCAACATGCAGGATCCATTATGCAAAGCACTCCGTATTTGCATAATGCCTTACGACATGAATATGCAAATGAACCATATAATTTATGAGCGCCTGCGTCTCCCTCCTAGTGTTCCCATAACTTACAAAGACTTCTCTCCTCCCATCCAAACTGGCACGACATGCACTACAGAGACCAGACGCATGCCGAACACGCACGCCCACAAAAGGGGTTGCTGGCCTGGGTACTGTGGCTGGGTGGGAAAACTTCTGTGGCAGACTAATGAAGAAAAAGGAGGCAGGGAAGGGGCGGAGACCGGAGTATTGGGGAAATGTTTAGGGGGGCACATAAATCCCTCTACAAAGGCTGTGTAGCAGATGCTAATGTTTCAAAACAACAGCGAAACTAAATAATATCAGACCAAATACCGAGTGGGAAGTCTTCGACTCAGACAGTGGCGATTCTGGAATTTGCTCTTTTTTTTTTTGGTCTTTTCCAAAGGGTTGTGTGTCGTTGCGTCTGGGGTGAGAGTGAATCTTTTTCCTTTCTATTACCTCTTGTGGAGAATTTACTCATGAGTCAACTGGATGGAGGCAGCCGTGTGCTAGGTGGGCTAGAAAGCAAAGAGAGGATCATGGGAGGTGAGAGAGAGAGAAAACGTCAAGCATTTTCTCATGGGCTCCAGTCAGTCTTCGCCAGTAGCCTAGGATGCCACTCAGCTAAATCAATCCAGAAAGCAGCATCCAGCCTGTATCAAAAGAGACCAGGACCCGACACATCGTGGTTTTTCCTGTAAATTTCATACCAGTTGTTTTGGCTTTTTTTTGTTCCCAGCTGGATTTTTGTTTGCTGCAATTATGCTGCCTGGACCCGATGGCGATAATTGGCCTTTTTCCATACTTGATGTGAGGCTAATGGCTTAGGAGACAATTCGACACTGTTCTGGAGAAGAAAAGCAAACCACGGGGGACTGCATTGAGGAAAAAGGCTTTCACGACCCAATGCTCAAATTCTATGTGGACACAAATACTGATCAAATAAATTTCCCAAGGGCCTCTCAAAAGATTACCAGTTTAGAGACATTTCAGACTTCATCTTGCTCTACTGTATCTGTGAGAAGCTGGAATGCACCCTTACTGCATTTCCTCACACTTGGACCTATGGACTCGTGACAGAAGCTGTAGAAAGCTGCTCGTGCCAGAACCACCCTTTGTAGGCTATTTGCATGCCCAGTGAGCCAAGGTATCTACATCATATGTTTCTGGCAAAGAGCAAATGCCTGTTACAGACAAGAGGCAGAGGCCACTGCTTACAGAAATATCAAATCTGCATTCTCTGTCAAATGCACAGACACAAACATCCTAATAAGTGGAACGCTCGCCGTAATCTTCGACTGTGGCAGGAATTTGAGTTCTAAGATGATTTCATGCCAACCTTTGTCTTGTGCTCTGTCAGTTCCCTACTATTCTCTGGTGCTTAATTAGCATTCCCATTAGCATCTGAAGCTCATTATCCCATTTTATGTCTTCAGTCCTCACTTTGCATTATTTATTCATCTATGCATCCTTTTTACTATTGATTGCACTGAAATCACAAAACAATCTACCAGCAGAAATGCAAGCAATTAAAATATAAAGGGCCGCAAATTATACAGCACAGAGCATTCAGTAGGTCTAATAACACATTTGAATATGGTATATAATGTGCACTGTACATTTTATAGTCGAATTATTGTAGTTACACAGATTGTGTGGATTTATTATCAAGTATTATGTGACTTCAATGTTATTTTGTCTTCTTATAATAGCAATAAAATAAATGTTGTGATTTAAGACCAAGGAGAACAAGAAGAATTAAACCAAAGATGCAACAAATTCCAAAACGGAGCAATTATTTATAATTAGGCTCTATTTCTATACATCTAGACTTTGCAATGCTTGGCATGAAGACCTTGTAGACCAAACTCATTCAACAATAAATGAATTGTTGAAGTAAATGCAAAAAGGCTAGTTGGCTTTAACAATTAAGACACAATATGTGTAAGGAAAGGAATGTGTGATTGTCTGTAGTGACAAACTTACGTAACCTTTGAATATGATATTTGTGTTTGTATTTGTTGGTCATTCACTTCTGGATCTCTCTATCTAACTAAGATATTTAAACAATAAAGATTAAAATGGCTGGTGTCCTTTCTGGTGTCTGGTTAAATATACCTCATCTGTTGAGAACTTCCTCATTTGGAACATCTTAAAAAACAGCTTGTGTTTCAAAATGTGTGCAGTCGTTGCCCTTTAAATCCCTTTTGTCATCATCCACGTGGCTTTAAAAGAAAAGTTCATCAATAAAATGATATTAACGGTTTACCTTCAAATCTCCTCACACACCTTAATCAATAATTTTCCATTTCAACTACCGGTAGTAGTGACCAGTATATAAACTATTAAACCTTTTTCAGTTGACCTCAGGTGCATAAAAGAGTGGTGCAGCTGTGATGGTGGTACTGGAGAAATATATTTCCAGTTGCTTTAAAGGAATCCTGTCTTGTAGGTCCATTTGCAGATGGTGTCTTTGGTACCTTTGTAGCTTCTAAGCTAACGTCTTAGATTGGTTAGATTGGCTTCAGCTAGATAATGCAATTAATTTTGTTCAGTTTCACCTGAAAATAAAAATGACAAGAACTGCTGTACCACAGTATTTATCACTGTGACACGGTGTTAAAGGCAATAATAAAAAGGGAAAATAAAGTTTTGGACCAGCACTCTTGGCACCTCCAGACTTTCTTATGCGTGCACCTCTGTCTACTTTAGCCTTTGCATCATATGTACTTTTGTTGTTGCTGGACATCGATGTCTTAACCTCAAACAGGGACAAGCCTTCTGTGTCTTTTTAAGGGTTCAGACGAATACATTAACAATCCAGTAAAGTGGACACCTATGAACACAGCTGCCAGGTGGCATGTGGGGTTCTTAAGGCTATGAATTATTGGACTGGAGTAAATTGTAACTAACTGTTGGACAATAGTCAAGCAAACTGTACCCACTAAGTAAATATCAATGAAATGGAATAACATCACCTACATTTTTATATATTCTACATCATGTATTGCTTGTAGAAGGTTTAGCTCCACACAAGACTACCTTACTACGTTAACTGTAAACAAGTCTTAATCTGTTTGTACAGAAACTACCATTTCCTTTAAAACTGAAAATGTGAACATGAAGACAGGCTTTGTCTACTGTCTTGTGTCATCAGTGTGCAACCACCACGCTGTTCTAGCAGCCTGACTGGAAGTGCCCGCGTCTTTGAGCATGTGCCATGTTTACCGTGGGCGCGCCTTTTGCCCGACTCTGACACCTCTACCAGCAGCTGCTTCCACAGTCGCCCGCCATCTCACGCCTGATGAACCACAGACAAGTGCCAGAGGGTAAACAAGCCCGCCGCCAGCGTCTTCTCCCTTAATGGCTGCATTTAGCATGCACCCCATGTCACTGTCAGTGGAAGCATGCACATGTGTGTACTCACATATGCAGACACATTACTAATGAGTCTCATCTTGAAACACACACCAGTCCGCGGAGCCCTGGGCTGTGTTAAGCAGTCACGTTGTGTAATGCACGCAGCGTGCACTAACACGGTTGTAAGCAGAAGCCTGCATTATTCAGATTGGATGGATGAAGTAATTAAGACTCTTGTACTCACTTCATAATTCATTTGCGCTAAAGGCCCAGCTGGTTGGCAATATAAACAGAGCTGGCACATGATGTGATGTAAGAAGAGGCAACATGGCACTTGTGTATGGAATCGGTATCTTCTCTTATTAGCCCCGTGGCCAGTGGGAGCAGAGGTGGAGTAGTGATAGATAAATAAATAAAAAGCCCATTCTTTTCCCCTCATACATGTAAGCCTGTTACTGGTAATGATAAAACAAATACATGATGTGTGACTAAGTGCAAGAAATACCTTCTGATAATGGACCTAATATGACACCTTTCTGAAATGTTTAAGCTGTTGGAAATATCAACAGTACGTGGATAGAAAAGACATAAAAGGCGTGTTTTTTTCATTCAACATCCAGTCAACCCAGTCATGCATCACTGGTCATGTGACGCCACCTCAGGAGCAACACGGGGGGCTCTGCAGTATGAATAATTAGCATATAGCATATAATAATTAACCAACTCCATTGATGATGCTTCACACAGTGATTTACTCCTAATTTTCCACTGTCTTCATAGAATCCAGTGAAGGTTCTCAGTGCTGGTGCTACTGCACCCTGGTGCACATATTCTGTGAATTATTGTTGGCGTTTCCCTCTGGAAACGGATGCTGCTTTACTGTCAGTGCCATTTGCTCTCCCAGCATTTTCTGAGCGTTACTACCTGTTGATCCTGAAGAACAATGGGGGCCTGATGAGACCATGCATAGACATATGTGATCAGCCTCAGACTCTGAACCACAGGACGGCAGTGACAGCATCACTTTTTCATCTCATCACTGGTTGTCAGCAGCTGGAGGCAGCACCACCATGCAAAATTTCACGTTGCACCTTCAAAGTGGTAGTTTGCGACAGAGGATCTCAAAAATCTTCTGGATTCAAAGCAATTAAAGGGGTAGTTCGAGGCTATATGACAACTACTCCTTTCAGACAATGAGGGCTGACGGCTGCAGCACCTGTCAGAGCCAAACATCCCACTCTTGGCAAGGCAACATCTGTTGGGAAGTTTGGAAATGGGTTTTCTATCATTTGCTTCTGTTTTATATGTTACATTCCTGTATCCAACTCTGTGTTTCATAGCATGAATTTAAAAATGTTCAAAAGTTAGTCTGTAATATTTATGTCATTTGTGGATAAGCGAGTTTCAGGTGAGTAGTCTTGTTTACTTCATCAATTACCATTAAATAAAATCAATGAATAAAACAAGCATACGGGATAAACTACACTAGCTGTGATGAGGAAGCAGAATAAGGACCAATTAAGGCAATTTGGAAAAACAACAGTTTCCGGGTTTCCTAATATTACAGTGTCATCAATCATATTTCGTGAAAATCGGTCAAACAAGTTGTTGTCAGAAAAATGTACGTTTGTCCATTCAAACACGTCATTCTGGCCAGGGAACATCAGATCTTGGGCTCCCAAAGACGGCAGCTCCAGTGACGCGTAGCTGAAACAGTTAAGGTGGCATCTGGTCGCTGCTGTGGTGGGGTCACATGATCAGTGGTGTGGCCTTTGATTGGCTACAAGCTGAACGAGTTCCTGCAGGGATCTTATGTTTCTCCTTGGTTACACAGAGGTTTGTGCATTAATTTTTGGATTTCAGATGTTTCAGTATTTTTTTATGTCTAAATTTCCAATACTGACAATTTCACAACACTGAGGCTTCATTTTTTTTAGAAAAAGTGTGCTAGGAATGTGATGATTTTTCAAATTCAAGGTCAGATTTTGGGGGAAAATATTCAGTAGTAAAACTTTTAAATTCAAACTCTGGTGGCACCGTTATTTCCATTAACCTCAAGGTTGTTAAATAAATGTAAAAGTTAAAGTCTTACACATGTAAGAAAGGTGTGACAATGTATCCCAACCCACAAATACCTCATTTATATATGTAAAGATAAATTAAACACTAATTAATCATCAAAAGTTTTTTTTTTTTTATGATTCATGTTAAAATTTCTCTTTAACCAGGAACTTCTGCAACAAATTGCATAAATGTACCAACTTCTCTACGTTTCCATTCATGTTACATTTCTTTTCGTGCACGTTGTGCGTGCACAAGCAGGAGTATCTCGCCTCTCGGGAAGATGAATCAGAATGCTTGAAAAGGTCAGGAAAACTCTGCTTCTCCAGGTCACTGATTGGCTGAATCAGGAAGACGAGTGAGGATGGTGAAGATGAGCCAAGTCCCTTTCTCCATGTTGTCAGAATACAAACGACGTCCAGAACACACAAGTGGCCATCTTTGCTTAGTTCCTTATCTTTGGGACATTTGAAAGGCACCAACATCTGTGCTTTAATTGCCAATCAGCCTGTCGCTACAGTAATCTCCACACAGTGTGACACAAATGGAGAGATTGTGTTGCCGTTCAACATCCTCCATTTAATCATCTGTTCTGCTTCCAGTCTTGTGTGTAGCAATGCCTGGGGGGTAAAGGGCTTCGTTAAAGTCCATAACTTATTTAATATTTGTAGCTAATGGGAAGAATACTGGCCGCAGTGAAAAATAATTTACCTTCTCCTTTGTTTTCTGCCTGCCAGCCCCTCCAGCCAGCAGCAGCCGTCAGAGCGTGCTCTGAAGCATTAGAATATATCCGTCCAACACCACGCTGTCTGATCCTTTCAGGAATAAAATAACGTACTGAAGCCGGCGGTACAGCCGCGGTAGCACATGGACAGCCTAAATTATTCAGCAGAAAACCCAAATATTGCAGTGCCATAAATGCAATATTTCTTTGCAAATATTCCAAAACACAAGACCCGGAAGATCTCCGTTGGACTGTAAACTGGCTGATGCTAATTCAAACCCCATTATTGTGGTGCTCATGTATCTCACTACTGTTATTACATTTTTGTAAATGTGTAACGAAAGTGGTGTTTTAGAAAGAAATTTAAGGTTTGTCTGAATTCGTGTTGCACCATGAAGTCATTTTTTTATTTTCAGATGGATGCACATTTTTCATAGCTAAATTCCATATTCTGATCCAAAAAGCCAGTAGAAGCTTTCTGATGTTTGCCTTTCCTTTTCTACCACATCACACTGCAGCACATTTTTATTTAATGGTGTTTATGTTTTAATAGCTGCAACAGACAGTAGTCTTCCTGTCTCTAAAGGAATGTAAAGAACAAGAGATGGGCTCGATGAATTCCATCCACACAGAGGTCAGAGAGACAGAAAATGAATAACAATGTGGTTCCCTCAGCAGGGAGAGGCAGAAACAGACTAATAAGAGCATGACAGGAGAGGAAAAGGGAACCCTTGGGAACCAGCATGAAGGATTTCTGTGCATTTGGAAAGAAATGGGTCTAAAAATATAATGATGCCTGCTTTGAAATGCATCTGTAATTAGGAAAGGAATTTGTCGGGGGGTGTGGAAAAGGGGATTGAAATTTCCCAATTGTGTCTAAGCATGAGATATGGTGGGATGTTTGGGTGAGCCAGGAGAAGGCATGAAAAATATGAGTGTGAGATTAAGATGCACAGAGCGAGGAGGAGAGAAGGAGGTGTGTGTTACCATGTACAGGGATTTGGGCCTCTCTATTTTTGCAAGTATTTCACCACACCAAGTCAACTTTTATAAAACTTTGTCGGTCCGTTTTTGTCCACTTTGACCATGCTGTCAAATTCCATCAGGTTTCGATGTCACAATTCTCACAAAAAAAAAATCCTCTTGGAAAAACAAATGTCATCTGAACCTCTCATTCTTCTTTATACCTGTAAACCAGAACCCCAGAACCTTCATTTTTACTCCCACCAGGCATTCCTGTTACCAGTCCAGTGCAAACAGGTAGCAATTACTAAAACTAGTGATACAACTGTCGAGTCATTCATGGGCTGTACGTAAAAGGGCCCATTGAATCAGAGTCAATATTACAATTATCCAGGTGTACTGTCACTCTAATGTGGCAAATGCAGGAAGTGAGCGAGGAGGAGCTGCAGGAGGTGTTACGTTAGCCTGAGCTGCTTCCTGGGGACTGCAGGAAGCCTTTAAGACCCAGTTACGTGCACCATTTAGCTTGTTTAGCTTGTTTTCTTCCTCCTTCCTCCTTTGTCTCCTCTTCAGGATGGGAGACTGGTGGTACTGGCCTTCAGACACCATCGTTGGACACGTTAGTTCCCTCTCTAGGTTAAGGACTGTGGTCATAAACCAGCACAGCCAGTCTATAAAAGCTCTAAAGGAAAGGATTTGTTGGGACCCCAGAGCAGAGGCCCACACACAGCTATCACCTAACAGCCCTCCATTAAAAGGTCGACTGTGCTAACGCCAGAATAGAAATTCTCCATAGCTGCACCAATTTCATATAATTGTGTTCGGTAGGTTGTTTAGTGAAGTGCACATTTGCAGTGTATGTTCATCACACCCCCACTAGACGTTTTATTATTTCCTTTATGTCATTTCGCCATGGCGCTATCATTTATAATTTGCCCGACCACATCATTCAGCCTACGTGGGCTGGTTTGGCTCATCGGGGAGCCAAAAAGTGTATTTTCCCCCCCTCGTATTGGAATGGTTACCAAAAATACGCCTCAATTTCAGGGCTCTGAATTGTTGCAATTGTGGAACTAAGAATTTGTATTTCCTGTATTTATTTCTGCTCCCTCTCATCCATCTCCCCTCTGCTCCCTTTCCTCCTCTTTATCGTTGCCCCCCCCCCCCAGCCACCACGTCAGCACTTTGTGACGTTTCCTGTGTGCACGTTTCCTGTGGAGTTTCTAAAAGGAAATCCTAATCATTCTGATTTCTCACTAAATGACTACAGTGACCTCTGACCTTGACTGCAGCCCTGATCGCCTCGGCGGAGGAGCAGCTAATTGGGGTGGAGGCATTTACGAGGTGTTCGGCCTGATTGTTTTACACCTTTATTATGATAGCGTTTACTCGGCCACTAAGTGAAGCTGATAGAAATGCTGGAGTAGGGAAAATTTATTGGAAAATATATCCATATGGGAAAAAATGAGATATTAAGACTGCACACATGCAGTACATGGATGATGGGGTGCACGGATGCAGAGAAGGTCACAAATATGTTGTTAATGTTTTAACACAAATGTGCTGACTTGCTTCAGCCTCCATTGGTGACAAAGGTCCAACACATATGAAAGCATATCATCTTCTGTATGTTACAGCTCCTCTTCCCTCCTCCATCGCAGAATGTTCTGGAACCTGAACGTTCGCGTGGGCGTCTATGGGCTGGAACTGCTTCATTGAGTTTTGTACACGGTTCATTCTTCTGTAAATCTGTGTCGGGTCTCTTGGTAACCTTTTAACGCCGCATCAGGAAGGAGAGGAATAATACATGATGAGTTACATTCTCTCCATTAGCTGTTAGAAATCACTCATGGTTCTGAATAGATCTGTGACCTGGTCCAGGCCCTGACACACAGGCCACCATTTGGTGGCGTCTGGAAGAATACGGCCCGTTGCCTGGAAGCTCTAATAGAAGACAAATGATGAAAAGACTCTGGGTCACCTGTGCGCCATCCAGGAACACCTGCCCCACTTCACGGTTTACCCCAGACCTTCTGTGGACCGTGTATTTTCATGGAGATCAAAAGCTATTTTTTAGATGCAGTGAAGAGGTCTTTAAGAACCCCCACAAGACCTCAGAGCGTCTGTGCCCTTTGTAGCTCTAGAAAATCATGGTAATGAGCGCGGCTAATCACCAGAACTATGACCTGTGAAGATCAAAAAGGGTGTAGTGCCTTTTTCAAGCCTTGATGACAACAAATGACACAAACGAAACTTTGTGCCTCTATTCGGCAAACGACTGATCCTGGGAGCAATTTATGAAAATCCCGGCAGCAATCTTCTCTTTTATGTCCCGGAGTAACACATCTGCCTCCAGCCCGTCGTCGTTAATTAAAGGACCGTGTATTCTCATGTCTGCTTTTTTGTGTTCCTAGCAGATCTGCATATATTCTGCCCATCTCTGCTTGACGTTGCTGCCTGCTGCTTGAGCTCTGAGTGCTTCATTTAGAGGGTCTGCTGGTGCTGCTCTGTCACAGCGGATGGAGATCAAACAGGATGCTTTATGTGATTTAAGACGAAATGGAACGCGGGGTTCACATGGCGATCTGGGCTTGTTGTGGCTAGCATCGGGCCATTAAAAACCCAAGCATACACTTGTACCGTATAATGGCCCCCTTTAGAAACATGTAACATCACGTTTGGAATCACTTCTTTACTGCACTGTCCGGGGTGAAGTGCGACGTAAAGACGAGCACCAGGGTTTTGGAAAGTGCTGCCCAAGTGTTCATGGTTCCTGGAGAGGGTGCGCACTCAGACCGGCTCTGACATCAGCTTTGCAGTTTATGCCGCTCTTGCTTGAAATATATTGTTAGGAGACATAAAACCAGAGCGGGCAGCAGTTCCTTTGACCTACTGTGCAGCCAACACAGCCCCAGTAGTTGCGAGAAGAGCCCAACCGCTCTGAGATGGTCTCACGCAGTGTGCACGCCAGCCCCTCGCTGTCGGTGCACGGCCCGGGGCCACAGGCTGCAGACACCCCCCGTCTGCTTATCCACTTTGTTACCGTTTCTCTTTTTCTATTAATGCATAATGCCTCTGTTTGGGAGGAGGGAAGCACAAAAAGAACGTTTTTTAATGATGCTGTATGAAAATGTCCGCGTTATATTTATGCCGCCTTGCATGGAGGTTCCTTTCCAGGTCCGACCTCTCCGTGATGAGTTTGCATGTGGGTAGTAGTCAGAAAAACACGCTGTTCCTCATTATGGATGCGTAAGTGACCTGGGATGGACTGGTGACCTGTCCAGGGGCTTTTCCTGCCTCTATCCCAGAAGAAGAGGAAGACCCTGACGAGGAGTCCGTTGCTGTCGACAGAACTCGGGTGGGTGAACGCTCTGGTCAGCCTGACGACGGTTGATCTCCTCTTGAATCATCATGCTGTGTAGTTTCAAGTGGCGCGTTGTGCTGAATTATTACAGCTTCATTGCAGTTGTAGCTCCACCTCGGAGAACGGCCACGCCGCAGCTTTCTTTGCCCACTTTGTTTTCAACTGCGATGAATATCAAACCCCTTTAAAATCTCCTATTGAACGTGCAACATCTGGCACAATGGAACCAGTCGTGGATGCCGAGCTAGCACGTTTTCCGACCTCCCAGAGATCCCGTGTGCTAAAGTCCGCCGAGCCTGTAACGATATGAGGTTTCCTGCCTCAGGCTTTGCCGACAAAGTTTTTGCCCCCACGTCTTGCGCAGTGTTATCTCCCCCTGATGCTTGTTGGGGAACCTCACAAATGTGCTCTGATGACACGTCTGAGTTTGTCTTTTCCTGTCCACTCGTTTTCCCGTTTCGCTCTCTCCGTCTTTTTGCCATCCCCTTCTTACTCACCGTGGTTGTAATGCATAAGAAAACAGGACCAAAGTCACACTCTGTTAGGCTGCAGTGGCTGTTGCTGCAGAGGGCCATTACTCTTTCCTGACAGTATCAAAGAGAGCCACGGAGCCGGCTCGCCAGCTCTCTCTCGCCGTGCACCACTTGCAGGAAATTGCCTCATACTTCAGCAGGCAGGAGGTGAAGCGGCAGCGACACCCATGCATGTGTCACTTTCTTGGGTGGGAGCGGACTCTGGTGTCACGCAGAAATGTTGCCCGGGGAGCAGCGGAGGAGCGGCGCCCAGAGGGAGGTCAGGCAGTCGCACGGCCACAAAGGCAGCGCTCCCTCCGGCGGGGGTGAGGATGGCGGCCGCGAGGCAACGTAAAGAGGAGAAAGTGAAGGGTGGTCGTGGTGCTGGAGCACAGGCCTTTGTTATCTGAGTTGCAGACACGGGTCTGTTAACTTTTATCAATACAGAATAATCTAGTATTAATCAGTATCCTTTGAGTTGTGGGTCAGCCTTCACTTGTGGTTAACAGACGGCACATAAACAAGCAGAGTGGGGATTTTAGGGAATATAGTCTGGCCTTTCATTAAAGATTTTAAGATTTGACTTGAAAAGAAAGCCACCTTTTTCACCTTTGAGATAAAAAAACACCGTTTCAATCGAGTGTTTCATCAACCAAACTTTACTTTTGGACTTAATATGAACCTAAAATGAGGAAATACCTGATGTTCTTTAACCATCGATCACAAATGTATTCCAATTCAGAGGAACGTTGAAAAGCTTCCTTTGAGCAAAAGCAACTTCTCATCACACAAAAAAGCCAATGTTCAAGCCAAGAAAATGAATGTTTGTTTTTTCTTCCTCAGGTTTTTGATCTTTCCAAGGGCATTTTTAAAAAGCTCTGGCCCCAGCGGAGGGTTACCCCAACCTTATACACACAGCATCAGCTGTCCCGTTTTAGCCTTCCTGTCTCTCTGCTGTGACTCGGAGCTATTTCCATCAATCTGTTCCTGCTGGTTCCAGCACACACTTTAGTTGTTTCTTTCCTCATTTGGTTTTTGCGCTGTGTTGCAGCGTAGAGCATCAGGCTAAGGACCGTGCCAAATGTAAATCTGTTAACGAATGCGCGGTACATGCACAGATATATGCCGCTGAGTTATCCAGATGACAGCAGGTCATTATTTCATGCATCCACACAGTCTGGGCTTCACTTCTTCTCTGTATTTGGCAGCTGCAGCAGTTTCCCTCTCAGCTTGGCTCCTCTGTATTCTACTGTATATTTATTGTCTCCGCGTCTCTCCAGAGTTACAGTTTGCTCTGCTGCCAGCAAACTTGTTTGCCATCAGTCATATGCTAAAATATTTGGGTGTGAACACAGAAACACTGGGTTAATTCAGCTCAGTATGGAAGCCAGACAACGGAAGGCTGTTTCCACACCAGCGTCCTGAATATTCACAGAGAGAGATCTGACCACGCCTGGTCAGAGACAGCAGACTCCATGTCGATCACAGTTGGCTTTTTCTTTATCATATTCTAACTTTTGTTCAGGCAGAGGAGCAAAAGAGCCCAGATGAACCATTTCTGTTGCACTTGCTAAACCTCTCATTCATATGTGAAAGGAGAGTGCAATATGTTGTAAGTTGCTGAACACAGGACTCCAGGTCCAGCTCTGAGCCACGCAGGAGCGGAACCAGCAACAGTTCTCCAGGGTCCAACCTCTTCAAGTCTCTTTCCTGTTTTTCAAGACACTGATTCGATTTAAGTTGTCTGGTGCTGAATGAGGTTTTTTCTGTTTCTATCCTCTAATTTAACCACATATCTGATGTCAAAAGTCGTTTGTATTTGTAGTTGAATTACAGTAGACGGCAGTAAACCTTCCAACTGAATGAGAGATATTTTTAAAACGTGTTATACATTTCTATGATGAGTTATGTGTTTATAACATGATGGAATCAGTGGAAATACCTTTTCTTTAGTTACTGCATTCTTTACACAATTTAGTCACTATCTTGGATCTCGTATATGTGTAAATATAAAGACTGGCTGGCTGGCTGACTCATCACAATAGAATCTTTTCAATGTGCAGGCAAATTATTTGGCATAAAAACATCTTTAATAAGCTAAAATACGTCCTAAAGCCTTTAACTGGTGCATTCAACTAAGTATTTCTGCAAACAGGAAAAGAATTCTTTGCACTACATGGTCCAAAAAAGAAAAAAATAATTAAATAAAGAAAGAAAATATTGATAAACAAAAAAAAGTAGAAACAGATGGTGTGAGCCTTTCGAATTAACAAAGGCATTCCTCCATGGTGCAAGGGCAGCGGCACAGGTTTTCTTTTAAAGCACCTTTCTACAGGTATCTCTGTCAACACTGAAAAGTCGCTCTCAAAGATGGCAGATGGAGAGCATATCTATCTATCTATCTGTCTATCTATCTATCTATCTATCTATCTATCTATCTATCTATCTATCTATCTGTCTATCTATCTATCTATCTGTCTGTCTGTCTGTCTGTCTGTCTGTCTGTCTGTCTGTCTGTCTATCTATCTATCTATCTATCTGTCTGTCTGTCTGTCTGTCTGTCTGTCTGTCTGTCTGTCTGTCTGTCTGTCTCTGTCTGCCTGCCTGTCTGTCTGCCTGCCTGTCTGTCTGTCTGTCTGTCTGTCTGTCTGTCTGTCTGTCTGTCTGTCTGTCTGTCTGTCTGTCTGTCTGTCTGTCCGTCTTGTCTTGTCTTGTCTTGTCTGCCTGCCTGTCTCCCTGCCTGTCTGTCTGCCTGCCTGTCTCCCTGTCTGCCTGCCTGCCTGTCTGTCTGTCTGTCTGTCTGTCTCCCTGCCTGCCTGCCTGCCTGCCTGTCTCCCTGCCTGCCTGTCTGTCTGTCTCCCTGCCTGCCTGCCTGCCTGCCTGTCTGTCTGTCTGCCTGCCTGTCTCCCTGCCTGCCTGCCTGTCTGTCTGCCTGCCTGCCTGTCTGTCTGTCTGTCTGTCTGTCTCCCTGCCTGCCTGCCTGCCTGTCTGTCTGCCTGCCTGTCTGTCTGTCTGTCTGTCTGTCTGTCTCCCTGCCTGTCTGTCTGCCTGCCTGCCTGCCTGCCTGTCTGTCTGCCTGCCTGTCTCCCTGCCTGCCTGTCTGTCTGTCTCCCTGCCTGCCTGCCTGTCTGTCTGTCTGTCTGTCTCCCTGCCTGCCTGCCTGCCTGCCTGTCTCCCTGCCTGCCTGTCTGTCTGTCTCCCTGCCTGCCTGCCTGTCTGTCTGTCTGCCTGTCTCCCTGCCTGCCTGCCTGTCTCCCTGCCTGCCTGTCTGTCTGTCTCCCTGCCTGCCTGTCTGTCTGTCTGCCTGTCTCCCTGCCTGCCTGCCTGTCTGTCTGCCTGTCTCCCTGCCTGCCTGTCTGTCTGTCTGCCTGTCTCCCTGCCTGCCTGCCTGTCTGTCTTCAGGTGTGTATATGCTGGTTTTGGCAGCCTGGCCCTGTCCTTCCTGCTCTAGACTGGTAGATAACTGTGGCTCCTTGTGGACAGATTAAAATGGATGCACGCTTCTTTGCGCTGAGCCCTTTCCGAGAGCTGAGTGGAGGCTAAAAATGCGTTGATGCCGCTCCATCTTGTGTCGCATCTTGCCGCACCACACCCATCATTCTGCGGCGATGTCTCGAGAGGACAAATGTTTATTGCTATTATAAAGCAGCCTTTGTTGTGATTGCGTGCGTTCTCTGTCCCCCTCTCCGTGTTTCTGCCCTCCTTTTATTTTGTGCTCGGCTGAGGGGATTGGCGCAGCCTGCCGCCTCTGCAGCTCGGTGATTAGAAAGGGAGGGAGGGAGGGCGCATCTCAGCAGGACTCTCTGTTTTATATTCATCAAAAGAGCTGCCTTTGATTTGCTCCCTCTTTGACGTGTGACAGCGTGGACTCCAGCACCACACTGCTGCTAAGGAAATCGTGCACTTACCCCCACCGCCAATGCCGCCACCACCCTAAAGCCCCAATCGTTTTTCCTTTCCTGCTTCCCTCTGTCCGCTGGTGCACGCCTCACCCCCCCCCCCCCCCCCCTCACCTTCGACCAGACAATTATAGCCACCATTGTCCCTGCGCCGCATCCACCCCTGTGTTCTCACCCCCAGGCCAGGGCATTAGAGCTTATTCATTTCTCCATTATTATTGATATTACTGCTCGCCTCAAATCATCAGACTTTTGCCAAGGTCATCCTTATTGAGAACATGCCCCACCTCCTCCTCATGCCTCCCATCTTGGAAAATAGGGGGGGAAATGGTCTGCTCCCTGACAGCCTCACTGACGGGGGCCAGCAGAACACAGAGAAATGAAAACAGAGAATCGGCTGGGATGAGGATGAGTGACTGATTAGTTTCCATCCCATCATTCATTTGTCTGTGAATGTCAAGGTTACAGGGAGCCATTGTTCCTCTGTTGGTTTGTTCCTGAGGAGAAGATTGGTAGACAACAGGAGAAGTAAACCAGTATTATTATTCCTTTTTTAACCACAAATGAAGCTAAAAAGGAGGATCAGAAACACTGTGAGAGGTTTACTCATCAAAGGAGCCGGTGCAGAAATGTAGGTTACCTCCATTGTGACATTTTCATGCTGTAACCTCACATTAATGCAAATATATATATGCAAATTGTTGTTCCTGCACCACATTCCTGCTTGGATAATTCAATACACGACCATCAGTAACATAACAAAGGGAGCCGGCCTCGCCTGCCGCATCACTCAATTCCATCCAGTCTGTGATAATTCCCGCTGATATCACGGACACATTCATATGTACACACTCACCTCGCTGTTTAAACATTATCACAGGCACACACACACACGCACGCACGCACACAGAGAGAAAGAGAGTGAGAGAGTGTTTGGACAAGGCTGATCTGCTCCATAAGGACAGAGATGGTTATTAACAACATCAATTATTTAGGATGTTTCCAACTCTGCAAACACGGCCAGAAAAAGACAGAGAGGCAGTTTTCTGTTTCAGCCCTCCAGTGTTTGTCATGCACAGCAAACATGACAACAGTTTATTATTTGTGGATGCATTTTTAATTTCTTTACCACCACAATATGTCCACGACCTCACATATATCACCAAACTAGGCCACAGCTTAAATTGTATGAAAGTTCGTGCGATAGGTTTGTGATTAACTGGGAACATATGAGGCGTCGTTGCTCGGGCTTTTGTTTCAGCACAAAGTGTCTTTTCTGCTGCTCTTCATCAGTGTTGCTCTTGCCTAAAAGCTTTTTGCTTAGTTCACCTACACATGAATGTCAGCTAAAGTGGGAAGCCATCAAACCAGCAGCCAGTCACCGTGCATGAATAATAGCGGTGCGGATAGGTCACGGTACCTTTTGGCATGTGCACGGGCACGGCTTTGATTTTCCTGTCAGCCACCGTGGCATTTTATTGGAGTTTGATGCGCTTCTCTCACTGTACGATAGCGCTCCCCGACGCCGAGCTGTTCAAGGTGAACACCGCGGGGCTGTCTACATGCATGCATCTTATCAACGTCTCCCTAATGGTCCTTCACTTAGCTTCCAGGCATCTTCTCCAGCACTCAAGCCAACGTCACCCTCTGTCATTTCAGATGTTCACTTGCCCCAGTAAGCAGACACAGCCATTTGGCTCTTTCTCCTGTGTGCCACTTGACAGAAAGGGACTGCGAAGGAGACGAGAGAAAAGGGAGAGAAGGGGGCGGGGGGGGGTGTTTAAGTCTGCTACACTGCACTTGTCAGGAATGGCATATCCTGCCCCTGTGCCACGTCACTGTTGGGTTGATAGCAAGCTGCGGCCCTTTTTTCTGCGGACTCGTGTATGTATCTGCGGCTCCGCTATAGAACCTAAACCCCATAATCCTTCACACGAGGGCAGCTATTGTTGTGTAGGCACTGAAGATTCACTCTCCTTTCCTCTGGACCAGGTATTCCGGCTGCTTCCCCTTGTGTTGTCAGTGTCACCATCCTGCGCCAGCCTCCGACTCTCAACGGTCGGAAGCGCAACACAAAGTTTTTACTTTTAGTTTTGGTGACCTGCCTGTCCTGGAGGCAGAAGCTCTCAAACCTACACTTTTGGGTGACCTTTAGGTCTGAGAAGACGCAGTCCGACACTGAGTAAACGGCGTTTACTGGGAAAGATTTGTGTTTGTGTTGTTGCTCTGTCTTTAGCTGCATCTATGAAAAGATGTCTGTTCCCCACCTACTTATCATCAGAGCTCCTGTTCTTTCCTTATTTGTAACCCTTCATTTTCTGTGAATGCATTTTTTTCTGTATCTTGTGGGAGGTAAACATCTTTGATAAGATTTTAGACACAACCAGCCCTTTTTGTTGTTGTCACATTCAGGAGCGGTTGTCTGAACGTGCAGCTCTTTTCTCCTGAGATCATTTCAGCTGATTTTCTGTCTGTAGGTTGAGAAACGTACATGACAGATAAATAGATTTGCATTCTCTGTTTTACTCGACCTCTTTAATGTGTGCTCATGTCTGCGCGTCGTCGAGTGGTCGCTGCACACGTCGCCCTTTACTAGAGCGGCTCCATTTTTTCTGAACCTGTCGCTACAATGACGCGTCCACCGACTGCATAAAGACGCGCATTAACAAACCTGAAGGGCTCTGAGGTTTTTTCTGTACGGGACACTTGACTCTGCCACAAGGATAGACTCTTTTTTCGTGGAGAGAAGGCTGAAATATCTCTACTCAAATATTCCCACCCTTTCATCAGTAGCAGCAAAGGAAAAGATGTGTTTATGTGAAGAAAGAAAGGTGGTTTCTTTTAAGGATAGTATGGACATAACTATATCCTGTATTTATTAAAGATGAAACCATAACAAAAAATGATTCTAAACTCAGCAGCCTGCAGCAGGAGGCCGCTATAGCATGTGGTCTGTGTGTGGAGGGTGAGAGGCTGCTGACCTGGGAGCTGGTCAGATCTGATGGCGTTACACCTAAATGAGTGGACTCGGCCGTGGAGCTGCACACGCCGGTCCGAAGGTTTGGGGCATTAGGGAGAAAGGCTAAAGTGATCCTGAGAACTGTTTGAACCGAGCCGTATATGCAACACCGCGGTTGCTGCCTTTTTGGTCTTTCATGCCAGTAATCTCCCACAGAGGTGAAGCTTTTGGAATGAGCCACTGTATAATGGAGATAAACCCAAGTCATGGGTCATAACCAGAGATAAGACAGCATATTGCACTGACTTTTATACATCGTCTTTCTGCCTCTGAGCTCTGGATGGTTTGAAATGGGCCAAAGTCTGATTGCATGGCACAATATGTGTTTGTCCATGTGTGACTTCAAGTTAATGTTTTTTTTCTGTGTGTGTGTGTGATAATATGTGCATTTGTCTAAAAGTGTTTGTGTAAAATAAAAAAAAGCGGGGCGGCACAGAGAATGGTGTTGGAGCGCGAGTCGGTTCTGGCAGTGAACGTGATTGTGTTTTGATTAGGTCTCAGTGGCGTGCCAACTTCAGGCCTTGTTGAGATTCCTGCAGCCCTCACATCCCCATCGCTTTCCCAATTTGACAGCTGATGAGCTCTCAGATGGAATGGGTGTCTTGGAATTGGCAGCAATATACATGCCAGCTGAATTCCTGTTCGTCACCCTCACCCCGTAGCCTCCTCCCGCTCCCTTCTGTTTCCTTTTGCAGCCATCTACGGTCACTGCTCTGTCACCTGCCCTGCGTTAGGGAGCGGAGCTGTGGCCTCCTCGCCATCCTGTCCTGCAGGGACGCTCCCCGTCGCAGGTTTTGGATTGGACGTGTGTTGGAAAGACAGAACTAGTGTGTTTTGCTAACTCTGGGACGCCTCTTCCTTGGCTCCAAGGTCACATAGAGATGTATGTCAGGTTTGGAGAGTCACCTCATGGCAACAAGGGTTTGGGTTCGAGCTTTTTTATGTTGAGCCTGTCTGGGTGGTTTATTGGCCACTCACACGGTCCCAAACATGCACATTAGCTGGATTATAGCTTCTAAATTGCCTCTCGCTGTGAGTATAAGGTGTGTGTGGCCCGACGACCTGTCCATGATGGGCTGATGAATGGATGGAACGTATATTCGAGTTTATAGGATGACGGCTTCCCATTTTTTTCAAATTTAAAACAACTATAACTGATTTTTAAAAATGTAGAAGTCAGGTCCGACATCACGTGTGTAGATATTTTCACGGTGTAGCGGCGTGCTAATATGTTAGCAACGTAAAAACGAGACGTGAATATTTTTCAGGTCAGTTATTGACATGTGTCAGGTTTCGTTTCATGTTTCTTTCATCGCCCCATCACGAAAGATGAAACTGTGAAGCCATGAAAGAGAAGCTGTCCCCCATCAGTGGCGGCGGTGTGATTTAGTTCATGATGAAAAGAATCCCAGCTTTGTTTATTTGTAAAGAGCAGAAGTAGGTTGCTGTGCTGCTGACTGAGCAGCCAGCATTAATTAAAATTCCTGTCGAGCGGCGGCATTTCCAGCTTCTCCTAAACCTGGCGGTTGCTTTTGAAATCCATCTCTATTTTTAGATGATCCAATTTGTGCCATCCCTAGTTCTTTAAAAAAGCACTTCCTGTAAAGCGTGCTCTTGGAGTCCTAATTTGATTTGTTGCTTTAAAATAAACCAAAAATTTCTTACGGTGCTTTCTCACCCTGTAAAGGTGACAGTCGAATGGATTATTGGTTTGACTTCGGCTGGTTATTCATCCACCTACTAGACATACACGTGCACATATGGAAGTGGCAATAATCAGGGCTGTGGAACGCGTGTTGGGGGGGTATTCTGTCGAGGAATTATTGGAACCCTTGTTTTGACGCTACAGCGGCTTGATCATATGTGTTTGCGTCCGCATGACTCCTCAGACATGAATAGAAATGCTTGCTGGTCCAGATGGTTCCTGTAAGCTCATGAAGGTGTTGTATATGTAGAGCTACCGTGCAGCCATAAATCCAATTATACTCCTTATAGATATTCCTAAGGCAGCCTTATCAGACGCTGCTGCTCCGGCAGTCGAGCCAAAGTTTCGTTGGCCTCCGTCACCCACAGATGCAATCAGGACATCTCATTAGAGTTGGCTCCTGTTTTATGAAAAACTGTTACCTTTATGGTTTATAGTGTCAATTTGCTATCGCTAGAGGACCGTATGTGTGGAGGATATTAGAAAGGGGGGAGGGATCTTGAGTTGTGAGGGAAAATAAAGATGAGCACAGTTGTTTGGCAGGAAATGGATGCAGAAAGCTATTAGAAGGGATGTGATGACTTTCCTGTAATTGTTACGGCTCGCTCGGTCTGGTGCGCCATACATCACCCCCGTTTTGACAGATTCTCACAGAAGAATCGCAGCCAAGCATATAAATACTAATCATTCTGATGTCGCGTCAGTCCCACATGCAGCGTTGTAACATAGCTTTTTTCCGAGATAATTGAATCTAATCATATGGCCTAAATCAAATTTACCTTGCCAGAGTGAGACCTCTGTCAGCATAACGCATCTTCATATTGTCGCCATCTGCATCCTTTCACCCAAATAGTCAATATTTGACAAACAGCATGGATGTTGTCAGTATTATGGAGCACAATTCAACCTCATCTGTGATTTCGTTTGTTGCCAGAACTTAAGCCACCACTGTTTCAATCCTTTGAGTTTCCTGGAGCCTCTAGTTTCTGCTCCTTTCTGTCCTTCAGTGCCTCTTGTACCGCTGCTCTCTCTAGAGCTTATTAATGCTAATTTATGCGGCCTGGCTGGCGCAAAAACCAGCAGGGTGGGGTCCTGCGCCTTGATTACCTGCAGTGTGTGTGTGTGTGTGTGTGTGTGTGGAGCGAGGGTGACCCAAACAGACACCTCGTTTAATTTAATACGTCGCAGCGTAAGGCAGCGGGGGGTGGAGGAGGCTTCGGCGAGGGGGGGGAGATAATCAAGGGGCTGGGTCCTTATGAATGTGCCTTGTGATGACATGGAAAAGATTGGATTTTCCAGGAGCAGAGGAGAGCAAAGCCAAGCGGAACACGATGGATTGATTCGGTTGGAGCGATGGCGGCCACTGATGAGGACAGGGATTTTAATGTTTTCTCGGAGAGGGGGGGTGTGACAAAAAAACCCTGAAAACGGCACCTTCGTCGCCCACCCGTTGTTCATCGAGCCGCGCCCATTCTGTTATTCAGCAAAAATGTGCAGGCTCACTCGGTGAAGCACGGCTCCTTTTTAATCAACACAACAATCCAGCACCTTCCATTAAATGTGGTCCCACGAGGCTCCACTCAGGCTGCCCAAATGTAGAAATGACCAAACACCAAAGCACCAAATTCCCTCCCAACGGGAAGCTACTTGCTCCTCTCACACTCCGAGCTGAAGATTGAAACGTCGTCTCGTCCCGTCATCCCCACTGTGACGAATGGCAGGAAATCAGATGGGGGCCGTGACAGGCAGATTACCAGATCCCTCCGTCTACATGGCTGAGCTCTCTTGCTGCTTCTTAATCATTAAATGTGATTAAAGCAAACAAATTAAGTGTTATTAGATTAGTCAGGAGGACACAGAGTCTTTGTTGCTGGTTATCTTTCCCCTTTATAATGAAACGCTGCTCGAAATTAACATTGCCTTCAATAATTTGATTTGGTGCTGGCCCACAAAGGTGCAGACAGCTTTCCCCCGCCTGCAGACAGTTGGACATCCTCGTCTGTGGTGTGTGTGTGTGTGGGGGGGGTCCAGGCAAACATCTCCCTCCTTCTGCAAAGTTCACATCAGCTGATCGAGTCGTGCGTCCGTGTTACTGATACTTTTAGGTGAGACCAGAGGGAAACGATGAATTTCTTAAACCATGTCAATCTGATTAAATGAAGAAAAACGTTCCTCACTCCGGAAGAGTACCTCCTGGTCCCCCCCACCGTGGAAACGTGGGCACCAGCGGGGCCCTTCAGAGGGATAGAGCAGCACTTTGAAAGCACTGAAACATCCAGCATTTAATTGAAACAGTCTTCTTATTCTTTCCTTTTTCATCTTAGTGAATGAAACCTCAGAAAAATCCATTTAACATGGCCTTTGGAGCTCTGCATGTCAGAGACACAGCTGCTTAACACAGAGGTCACCTCCACACTTGTTTAATAGCTACTCAGAGCGCCTTAGTAAGTATATTTCTGCCCTCGCTGGTGATAAACGCTTTTCTGCATGTGATATGAGCCACAACTACGAGTGGAAGCTGCTGTACCTTTGAACATTTGAGTTAAGAGTTACAGGTATTATTATTATTATTATTATTATTATTATTATTATTATTATTATTATTATTATTATTATTATTATTATCTAAGTAGCTGGTGATACTACAGGCATATCATATTTATGTATTTTTCCAAACTTTGTTTTGTTGTATTCATTTTTATTCTGCAGAAACCGAAATCATGAAAGTGTCATTTTTAATCTGAACATTTCTACTTTTGTCATGTTTGCGTGTACATCAGTGACGTTAACTTTCCCCCCTGCTAGTGAAGGAGGGAACTTGCCATTCATTCCACGTCCAGCACCGAGTATGTTGCTATGGCGGTTGCTAGGGATTTAACCTGGAGTGCCACAGAAAGTCCAAATATTAAAGGTGTCCTTCCGCTGCAGAGGCAGTGGAAGCTGCGAGGGACGGACAATCATATCAGTGCTTTTGTTTTGTGTTTCCTCTCATTGTTCTGGACTCTGTTTTCTCATAGATTTGCTTTTTTTTTGACAAAAAGACGTTGTTTAAATGGAAATGCCGAGTGAACAGCGAAGGGCTGCACCATCACTTTTAGCATTTTAGCAGAAAAAGTGACAAATTTCATGAACCCCCTCATCCAGATATATTTGGAAACCTAATTTCCACGTACGTCCCCCACATCTGTCAGCGCCTAAAGGCCTCCTCATTGATTAGTGTTTACTCATGTGACATTTAGCCGATAACATCATTTTGTGGGCTGGCCGTTAATTATAATTGAGTGTTGACTGGAAACAGATGGAGGCTAATTTCTGACTCATTTTAGAGGCCACTGTTTAAAATTTGTAGTTCCATTTGTAGATTTTGTGGCAGAATGGGAGAAACGTCGGGTGCGTTTCTGAAGCCGCTGTTATCGGAGAGGTGGGTGATGGCGCAAAGCAAGATGTGTTTGATATTAGGAGGTTGCGGGTGCAAATCCCACCGTGGGGGGTTGGATCAGGAACAGCATAAACGCAGCTGTAATTCATGGTTTTTGCCTTCGGAAACTTGTCTCTGCTGTTTTTAAGTGTTTTCACAGCATTTTACAAAATTAGCTTCCTTTCTTTTCTTACCCATCAACGTTGGTAAACAGCGGATGTCACATCGACCAACTTTGCCCGTATTCGTTATCGGCTAGGATCAGGAGTTTCACATCCCTGTATCACCCGGGAGCCTGAAATGTGCATTTACATAAGCCACATTTCAGGCTCCTTGTGGGGCCACTGAAAGGGTTCAAGGCCTGAGGAGGGTAAGATCTGCCCTCACCTTTTATTGAGCCCACCACCCTGACAGCCGTAACACAACAGCTAGCCCGTTACCCCTGTGAACGGAGCCCAAACCCGATCAATAACTTTGGTCTTGCCTACCTAATTGCTCATTGGTTGACACTGATGCCAGAATATATGTAAGGGCACATTCCCCTGAGACGCCATGTTCTGCCTGCTTTGGGCTTTAGGTTCTGCCCTTCACTCTTCTCTTTCCTCTGCTGCTTCCTCCTGTTCCCCCACATTCTCGACCGGACTGTATCCTTGTCACTTGTCTCCGCAGGACGAGACCCTTTCCGAAGAATCGCGGTTCTCTCCAGCCAGGCCGGGCGACATCGCCGCACGCTCAGGTAAATATCCGGGTTTTAACGAGGGACAGGAAGATTAGCGGGTAACTTTCACCCCAGCGTTTAATGAGCGTGGAGGAAATTAGCCTCCTTCTTCTGTGGTTTTCTCAGTGGCATCTTAGATGATTTAAGGCAGATGCATTTTTAGTCGGAGCGTTGAGCGCCGTCCGGAGTCGGCAGTATCGATCCCGCTCATTGTGAATCATGGGAATAGATGAAGAAAAAATGTGACCGTGCATATATATTAGACAATTACAAGCTGAGATTTTAATACAAAAAAATCTGCTGAATAAATATGAATTACGCCTCTATCAGTGCCCTGGTTCTCCCCAACAGTTGTCATTGGGGATGGTTATGATGATTGGGTTCGCACGTTTGCCTTGTTTCTGATGAGATGACTTATTGTGATCGCTCCCCTCACTCTGGATTTAAATGCGTATTGATCAGGCTGAGGCTCGCTAGCTCAGCCCAGAAGAGCACCACAGCCCTCCAACTCTTGCGAATATTTCCCTCTTTTGTCTTTTCCCCCGCACGCTTTGACCAAATGTTGAAAAGCGCAAAGCGTCGGCGGTCCCGTCAACGCGGGAGGCTCGTTCGTATTCGTTCTCCCCTCTTTTTCTTCCAGTTGTGCTAATGTCTTGATTTAAATGAAGTATTGATCAGTTTAGGAGGGGAGAATAGAGAGAGAGGGAGCGATTGTGAGGGAAAGAAAGCAAGACCCGGGTTATCGGGGTGGATCGCATACAGAAAGAGCGTGCTGATGAACGGATGAGGCACGTTTTAAGGATGGATTTCTGCCTCATCTCTCTTCTGAATTTGGAACTATCCTCTAGAATCTTTTCCATTGGCTCCAGCCAGAAAGGGGAAAATGAAGCTATGGACAGGACACTCAGCCTTCGACGGGGCAACAACAGGAATAAGAGCTTTTCTTTTACCCCTGGATTTGCTGCTTTCATTGAGCATTTGAGACGCAACGCTGCTCATCCTGCTGCCCGCCCGAGTCTCCATCTTGTCTGGTTTTGGCTTCTGGACCAGCGGACAGACGGCTCCATCCGTGCCAACCAGCATCTGGGTCTGTTTGTCTTCCCATCGTTCCTTCCTTTCTGCCAGGATCCCTCCTCTTCCCCTCTCTCTCTTCCCTTCTTTGACTCTCTCTCCTTCCCCCTCCATCCTTCCTACCTCTCTGATTTTAGCGAGTCAGGTTGTTATTAATTAGCGCCTGTTTACTATCATCGATGCACCTGACCAGACATCTGGTAGTTCCTCCTTTTATTGCTGGATATACATGTTGGGTAATCTATAGCTGTGCCGCTAGCTCAGTATGTTACTATTATTATAATATGAATGTCTTTTGTGGAGGGAGCATGTTTTGGCTTGCTCATGTACCGGGATTCAGAAATGTTCTGCAAAGATTTTTAAATAAACCTTTCCTCTTACAGAGTTACTGATCAAGTATTATACAGTCTAGATTTTGGACCTGGTCATAATCCAACACAAACTGCTCAGAGCGGTGTCAGCCTTGCGGGGCGAGCAGGTTGGCTCCCCCCCCCCCCCCCCCCCCCCCCCCCCGTGGTGCGACAGCCGTCCCACCACAGGCAAAGATCTCCGAGCCAGTCACCGAGGCCCGACAGTCCACCCCAGACTCATGCTCATGCTGCTTTATGAGGCCTTTGGGCGAGACATCCTTCAATATTTCATCCTTCCATCGATTGATTCTGACTAAATGTGGTTTTGTTGCTGCCTCTCAGCCTATTCAAACACATACAACTGTAAGAAAATGTATGTGTATGAAGGTCTAATTGGAAGGTCGCTAAATATTCAAACAGGACGTTTACACACACTTAAGAGGCTCCGATGAAAGGATGAAGCAGCCAGGCAAGCGTGGGCGACACGAACGTGCGACGGCAGTGATTAATTGCAGGACTTTGTGACATATAGAAAAAGGGAAAGAAGATCAACTTGCAACTAGCCTGAAGAATAAGAAATAACAGGTGTCTGTGTCACCTGCCTGCTCAGCCCCTCGTTCACTGAGATGTTCCAAGAATGCACTTCAATGGCTAAGAGCTCAGAGCTGAATACAAAAGGAAACATTTAAAACACCCCACAGGTGCCCAGCCCCCCCCAGCAAGGCTAAAGCATTCAATTCCACACCATCCAGGTACTGCTGTACCGGCCCTGCTGCAGGACGTTACGGGCAGCGGAACGACCCCGGCACTGTCTCCAAAGCTCTGTCTTGATTGTCATTTGCTTGGGAAAAACCCACAAGATAGATGTCAGGCCCGCGTGCCCCCCCCCCCCCCCCCCCCGGTGGCTTCTGACTGACAGGATGAGCAGAAACAGGCGGACAAATGAGAAGATTGTAGGGGGCTCTGACAGTGCTCCTCTGTTCCTCCAGGCACAAAGAAGCAGATAGGAGTTGTTAGCGTCCTGCCCCCCCCCCAGGGCCTCCTGGCCATGGTGCTCGGGGGTGTGCCACCACCTGCGGCGGCTCATGCTCACCTTTCCTCGCTAAGCGCCGCTGCTGTCCACCTGTAGTCTGTCCTCGAGCTTCACAACAGCAGTGGAACCCACTTCACTTCCACCATTTCTTTACTTTACAGGTTTTCAGCTTCCCGGTTTGCTAGTTTGTGTTTTTCACGTGTTTTTATCTGTTTACAACACAACGGCTGTAGATCGTAGTTCTTAGGTTAGCATCGCACGAGAGAAAACAGAAGAGCCAGAGAAAAGCGGGGAGCAGTATGGAAACTATATGGGGTGTTGCTCGTTTCCGAATATTGCACCTGCTTCATTTTAACTGGAAGTTTGTAGGATTTGAATGTGGGTGGGGGAAAGGTGCATGAAAACACTGATACAGGCACACATACACACATCTGCAGGCATACAGCAGGGGTTGTTTTTATTTTATTAATACACTGCGTGCACATTTGTGCACGTGTGTGTGTTTGTGTGTGTGGGTTGCGTGTCCATGTCACCTTTCTTGACTTTGCCTCCTCGCTGCTGTGGCGTCCTCTCACTTCAATGATGCGTATATCCTGCCTCCAGTCGCTGCCTAATCCCGGCAGCACTGGCTCAGGAGCAGATTACTGCTTCCAGACAGCAGAAGTGAGCAGTGTTTGGGGGGTAGAGATGGTGCAGTGATACAATACGCAGACACAAATGTAGATATCCAGCAGCCATTACAATCACTACTTGTTTTTACACCGATGCTGCCACTAAAGTTTCCAGTTCTAGTTAAGATGACAAGCTTTTGCTTCAAAAGCCGCTTCTTCACATCAGCGGGGATCTAAACAATGGCAGGGAAGACCCAGCGAAGATCCCGTCTGAAATATGAAGGATGGTTGTACAAGCAGGACACTTGACATCTTATTGATTACTCAGCTTTCTTCTCTTTCTTCCCCAGATTGAAAAGAGGATCCTGCCACCACATTCCGAGGCATCCATGACCGCTTCAGTAAGCAGGTACAGTAGATTCTTAACCAACAGAACCATATAGGAATTTCACTGGATCAATAAAGACCCGTGCTATTTCCTTCTTCTCCTTTTTTTAAACAATATTTTAGTCTTTGTCAGACCGCCCCCATGGATTCTTACAGTTCCCATTCGCTCAGTGGGTCTCAGATATGCCCATGAGCTTTTCTACATCTCACCCTGTGATAGAAAGCTGCCTTTTTAAATTGCAGTATTTACATTTTTACTTTTAACATCTGCAAGGTAGTAGATTTAAAAGGAATATCCTGCCAGATGTGATATCTCATACAGTCAATCTATGGATAAAGCTCAAAACAAAGAAATATGTAGATGGTTTGATTTTCATTGTATCCTGCAGGGGTGCAATTTTAGATAAATTAATTGAAATGATAAAAAAAAAACCAGTACAAAGAATAAATGTGTGGACAAGATGGCGGCCCAATCATGCAGTTGTCTTGTGCTCAATTAGAGGTACACCAACAGCCCCGGGTGTAAATAATTGGGAGCAGTAAGTGCTGCGGCGGCGGCGGCGTCTGTCCAGAAACTGCTGTCATCACACCAGCTGCCTCCCTGGAACACGACTTTCAGGACCAAACGATTCCTAATAAAACGTTTGATTGAGGGGAAACGGCGGTGAGAACCATACGCAGGCTGGATTCTGTCCTTTAATTTCACCATTTTCAGAGAATTGCTTTTGGTGTGCTGCTGAGTAGCTCCAACACACAGGCAGTTTAGTTCCTGTGTGTGTGTGTGTGTGTGTGTGTGTGTGTGTGTGTGTGTGTGTGTGTGTGTGTGTGTGTGTGTGTGTGTGTGTGTGTGTGTGTGTGTGTGTGTGTGTGTGCGTGCGTGCGTGCGTGCGTGCGTGTGTCTGTCTGGCTGTCTTTTGTCTGCATGAGTCAGTTTAGAGTTCTTCTGTGTGCGAAACTAGTTTTGCATAAACCGCATATATAAGTGTTTTTGTTCCACTCGTGCATGTGTGTGCGTGCGCACGAGCAGATTGTGCCATCCTTTTCTCTGGTGTGTTGTGCTTCCAGAGTGTTTTGTTTTTTGTTTTTTTTCAACCGTTTTACGAGGCATTTGTTTGCTCGGTGCTGCTGTTTCTGGATTTGAATACTATGGTGCGTGTTCAGAACTGTTCCTGCATTAACCCCCCAGCCTAAAAGCCCCTGGTTACTGTTGACGTTCTAAATTATTGATGGCAAACTTTATTTTTTGGCAACATGCTCCTGTTGAAGGCGGGATGATGTGTTTAAATGGGACCGTTTCTGGGTCTTTTACCAGTTTGTAATATATGTGTTCTTTATGGCGATGCTCCCTGATGAAAGCACAGTGCAAACACATATATCAGAGTTCCAACATTAATAAAAACATCAAGCTGTGCTCCTCTCCTTATGGGAATAGCAGTGCTTTTTAGTGCTTCTCTGACAGCAAGATGAAGTGCCCTTCCAATTAGAACAATATTTGGCCACATACCTCCCAACAGCAGCTTTTTTTAATGCCATTTGAGCAGGAATCCTGCTGGTGATGATGCATCATCATCAAATCCTGGGTATGCACATATTAATGCACACCAAACAACTCCACCTAGACGCTGTATGAAAAAAAAGGGTGGTTATTTTTGTGTATCTTTTCTCATTTTGGTCTTGCTTTCATGAAGGTAAGGCTGCATAAAATTGTGCCCTGGTTGGGGGGAGGAAAAAAGGATGTGTCTTTGCATTTTGCATGAGAAGCTTCGTGCTGCAGCCTGCGTTCGGGTTGATGTCATTCTTGTTGCGCCTGTCAGTTGTCTGCACCTCATACAAAGACATGTGCATATGTATATGCTTAACAGCAGATGCTAGTTCCCATCTCTGTTCTGGAATACTGTATTGTGTGTTTCCCTGCTTTTGTTGTTTTTTTGTTGTTGTTTTTTTACTAGAGAGTGCATTAAAATTAAATTCTCTCTTGTTGTGAAACGAGGCGCACGTAAAAAATAATTGGCTGTAGGAGAGAACAAAGGGCTGGCTCCTCTCTCCTCCCTGCACACCCCAGCCCGGCATTAATATCAAGCCTGCTGCATTGTTCTGTCGTCTGCAGCCATCCCCCTAGCCAGACACTCAGCTCTGGAGAAGTCACTTTTAATGTCTGATAATCAAGGTGAATTTTCAAAAAGCTGCCATTTTCAAATGATGGTGTATATATTATGTGTAGATAAGAGTTCAGGGATAGAGGAGCTGTAGTAGGCGAGAGAGGGCTTCACCTATGAGTGGGGAAAGAGAGACACCTAAAGGCGATAGGTGGAATCGCACTTGTGGTTTTCGTTGTTATTTTTTTTTTAAAAACCCAATAATAATCAGCATTGCCTATAGTAAATCTGTTTTATTGTCGCAGCACTCCTTTTTTTCATACGACCAGTGCATCTACATCCGACCGTGCCTTTATCTGCGCGAAATTCTGCGGTTTCCTCCTGAAGGCAGCTTCTATTCTGTTGCAATCAGGCAGCAGCAGCAGCAGAGCAGTATAGCTCCATTTCCATGCTACAGGGCACAGACTCATCTTCCTCTTGCTCCTCCTATCCATCCCCCATACACCGCCACTCCACCCACCCACCCACAGACAGACAGACAGACAGACACGCACACACCAAACCACCACCACTAGGTGTGATTATTTCTCCTCTGCTCATCCGCACCATTATATTCCAGGTCTGCAGCCCCCCCCCCTCCCTGCTGTCATTTTTCATACCATGTTTTTGCCCGAGTGTTGTGCTGCACATTTGCATGCGCGGTGTGTTAAGGGGGCGACTGTGCGCTGGGCAGAGTGTAATAAGTATATATTGCTGGTGATTTAATGCTTTTTGTTTGTTTGTTTGTTTGTTTTTTCCTGGCGCTTCAGCAAAAAAAAAAAAAAGGAGCGGCTTCAGCCATGTATCTTAAAAAACATGACTGCTGCGCCTCCGAGGCGTTTTACTCACCGGGGAAAACGAAGTTATACATCTGAGGCAGACTGGTTGTTTTACGTGATATGACTGTAAAAAAAAGGTGTGTGTGTGTGGGGGGGGGGGGGGGGGGGGGGGGGGGGGGCATTGTTATTCTGAATGTTTGGGCTCGCTGTTATGAATGCAACAATCTGTACAGCAGTGAAAACACAGGACAGCTGGTCAGGTGATCAAACTCAGACTGTCTGTCTGTCTGTCTGTCTGTCTGTGATTTTAGGATTTAAAAGAGCTGTTGAGAGCTGCTGCGAGGCTCCCCCTGAGAGGCTGTCACAGCAGGGTTGGGGGGGCGGGGGGGTCACAATAATAAAATCTCAAACACTTCACTACACTGCTGGTCACTGTGCATCACAACTGACCATAACAGCCAGCTCTCTGACGGTGGAATCAGAAGAGATTATTTTGGTTTTGCTTGGTTTGGTGGGTTGGCAGAGCTTTCTATAAATTCTGCATTTACAAACAACCCATATTTCAGTCCGCCTGCCTGGATCGGGCCTGAACTGCAGGTTCTGTCCTTTATCTCCAGTCCTACATCTCACGCCCTTGTTCGCAGTCCCGTCCCCACTCACCTGACGTCTGATGCGGTGCCTTGATGGAGCACCGTTCATAAGAAGGTGGTTGTTGCCTTCAGTGTGATTGCATAATAGCCAAACATTCAAATGTACGAGGGCTTTATTTGTTCTCCAGCAGCCGCCGCGCTCGAATTATTTTTCTCCGTGGTTGCAGGGCATCCGTTCAAAGCGTGGATCTCAGCTGTGGTGCAGAATAAAGATGGAGAAGGAGAGGGCCACAGGCGCCGTGATGAAAGGCTGTGCTGGGAATCTCTCGTGGAAGGAGCGAGAGAGGAGGCTTTGCCAGTCCGGCGTGGCAGAGCAGGCCTGGCCCGGTGCCCGGCCTGGCACCGGGCCCACCAGGAGGCAGTGTGTGCCCGGCGCTGGCTGCACACGGAGCCAGACTGCCACTGCGGAGGGAGGTGCGTCGGTTCGGTGCACATTTGCATGCGGAGTGGTCGGGTTCTGACACAGCAGGAGGGGGGGAGGGGGGGGGCAATAACCAGCGTTGTTACTGACATGTGCGGAAGAAACCTGCTGTGAAACTTCTACCCTGTTCGGCACCTTCAGTCTCACTTATTTAATCACACACTCCGTGTTGCTGCTAATTATTTTGTCGGTTTCTCCATGCACCGGCTGAATAAATACTTTCTCCGTGGGATGCAAATGTTATCTTTCTGCTTTGGATGCATTTACATATTGTTTGCCTTTCTACACATTATCTTTCTCTGGCTTTCTCTCCTTCTTCCATCTCTCTGTACTCCTCTTTGAATGCTTAAAATATTCTGCACACCCCTCAGCAGTTCCGCATGGCAGACAGTCCTAATATAATCTGTGAGCCTGAATTCTAATTTATACCGTCAGGATAAAATAAATAGTCTGCAGTTAATTACGGGGAGCCGGCTCCTGGCTTTGCCCCGGTGATTTATGACGTGCACGTAGGCATTCTGCAATGCATTTTTCTTAATTTATTTTTAATCTGTCTTTCAATTAATTTCACTGCAAATGTCTTAATGATGGCAGAGGCTGGTTTTAATGAGGCCGGCGAGGTGCAGGCGCTCGGCCCGGTGGGGTGGAAGCGACAGTCTTGGAGGATGGTGTGTGTGTGTGTGTGTGTGTGGGGGGGGGGGGGGGCACGATCCCGTGTCGTGGCTTTTCCTGCCTCCTCTGTGGCTACAGCACTCGGTGTCTGTTGTGTTCAGGTAGGTTTGATTCGGTCGTCCTGGTTCACCGACATTATAACAGTTTAGTTATAAATACTCAACCGTGGTGAGGAAACGAGAGTTTCTGCATCGCTTCCTTATTTTTAGTTTCTACGCTGGATAAAAAGACAGCTGGGATCTCTTGTGAGTGACTTCCGTTCAAAGTTTGTCTCTTCAGTGACTGATCTGCTCGAGTAAATCACTTGCAGGCACACACACTGACCTCTGACCCCACTGACCCCATGTTGTGTGCATTCATCTCTTCCTGTCCCTCTTTCCCCCCCCCCCCAATCATATGAGCTTGGTCCTGCTCAAGGTTTCTCCCTGTAAAAAAGGAGGGTTTGTTTGCCACTCTTGCTTGTTTGGGGGGTGTCAGGCTCTGGCTTTTTGGAAACAACCTGGAATATCACAGAAGCCAAATAGATAATGTTGAATTACCTTTTGGTGCCCCCCCCCCCCTCCCCCCCACATTCCTCTCTTTTGAATAGAGAGCGCCACACAGTTTTTGCCTCACTGGCAAGAAAATGTTTCCTATGATTACAAGTATTTCACCCGTCATTTCACTCCCTCTCAAATTAGACCGGTGCGTCTTCGGCACTTGTTATGCTCCATCGTTTTCTGCCAATTAGCGGGGGCGTGGGGCGACGTGGGGTTGGGAGAGAGGCAACGTAACCGCGGTGGTCAGCTACCAGACAGCACGCAGCAGCCTTCCCCCCATTAGAGACGTCCGCTCACAGCTTTCCGGATCAGGATGCTCTCGTTTTCCGCCTCCACATCCAGCCATTTATCTCTCTTTACACCGCTCTCACTTGCTCCCCTGTCTCTCACTTTTTAATTTTCCTTTCAAAAACAGATCCGGCATTAAGCAGCCGCACGCGGCCGGCTGCGGCGCCTCTCCTGGAGGAGCAAAGGAATGATTTAATTTCTCCTCTTTCTGTCTCTGCGGCCTCCTCTCCCTTCTCACGCACAGATCATTACACACAGAGGCCTCATTTTCATCTCTCTGTGAGGGCAAATGTGAGGCTTTAACCAGTCAGCCGCGCCACCACCACGGCTGACAATCGATACCCGCGGTCGGATCGGAACACGCGGTGCTTCCTGAATAGGTCCTGCCGCTCTGACCATAAAACACCTCAGAGGCCACACATGTCAGCCCATAAAATGCTTTTTTTCATCCCGTTGAGGAGGGAGGAGAGCCGGGAATGCGTTGCGCTGATGATTAGAAGGTCACGACGTGACGCGGAACGTGTCGCTAAAACACCCCAAAGCCGGGGGTCACCTCAAAATGGCTCAGACTGAGGCCACCTTTGCTGGCAAAACAAAAAAAGACTGAAAGTTTTCAAGTGTTAAATTCATTTAGATGCTACGCAATCTGCTTAAACATCAGGGCCTGTGGAGACGCTTTCGTTTAAACAGCAGGCTTGAGAAGCGCTAATGAGATTTTACTCGGTCGGAACGTAAACGAAAGCGAGATAAGCTCAGAGGAATCGTTGGTCTCCTTGTATTGATGGCAACCTGCTTCTGCTGGGTGGCGACAGCCGAAGAGGTGATGTATGGACCGGACCGGATGAGCGTGAGCCCCGGGGCCGGTCGACGGAGGCAGAAAAATGAATGTGTTTCCCGTCTGCTCCTCCAGCACCCTCAGCCGCCCTGATCCCCGCATTAACCAAACAGATAGCCAACAACTTTAATTACCTTTGCATCCAGCCGCGTTCCCCATCCACTACTCCCCCCCCCCCACACCCCCACTTTGCTTGTGCAAATGAAAGCAGGAGAGGGACGGCAGGAAGAGAGGCATAATTACTTATTTTGCTTGAGTGCAGCAGAAGGCCTCCTGCCAAATGACTCTAATTCCAAATGGTTAACAAGATTTTTCTTTTTAATAGAGCCGAATCCATGTGACAGCAAATTGCTTTCCTATTTGGGGGGCCTTAATGGCTTTTCATACTTTGCACTTCCAATAAGCAGTAAACTCGGGAATTAATATTGCACAGTGTGCTATGATGCAAATGGGAGCTGGGAGAGCTGCAACTTCAAGCAGAAACCTGATCAGATCCATAACTGCTCTGGAGGGAGGACTCCCCTCCCCTCCCCCCCCCCCTCCCCTCCCCTCCCCTCCCCTCCCCTCCCCGCCCCCGCCCCCTTCGTTTGAGCTCATTTATTTATTTGTATCCTTTCTGTCTGTGCTCTTCACGCCGGCGTCATTATCAGAGGACGTGCGTCGCTTTTCACTTTTAAATGAATTTTAATCAGTTGCAGAGGAAGATAAACACATTCAGGTGGTCTGAATGGGGCGAATAGATGGGGGGGGGGGGGGGGGGGGCATGTGCCTGCCGTGCTCTTTCAGTTTGGATTAAGTTTGAAAGGGGGCTCTCAAGAAGACTTCTTCATGTCAGTAAATAGAAAGAGTGAAAGGCCACTTTTTGCTTATCTCGCTGCGTTTGTATTAGCGTGCTGATGGCGGGCGCGGCGCCACCGGTCCCAGCGCCTCGATGCCATATGAATAGGCACCATCCCAAAAGATGTATTTGTGTAAGGTGTTTTTAATTAACTTCTGATCCAAGTCATTTAATTTCCAATTCCATTTTACAGATTCTCAAATATTAATCCTTGTCTGTGCCAAAGGTATTGTATTCTTAATACGGGGGGGGGTCACATACTGGTTACACAGCACACGCTCTGTTAAGAGCTGGCAGATTAGAAAATATGCAGATTTTTGAATATTTGTGGAATAAAACATACTTCTTTCTACAGCTGAGGGGCACCTTAGTACAACTCCCTCTCAGTTAGCATTGGTGTTGCTATCGCTTGACTTAAAATCCTCCTTCTGAATGAGATTCGTCACATGGGCCGCCGTCACGGCGGGGTCGTCCGGGGTCGTCATCCGGCGGAGATCGTTGCGCCACGTTGGTCGATGTCGACGTCTGAACAGCCGCAGACGGACACAGTGAACGGGTTCAGCTGGACGGGCTCACGGTTAGCGCCGGCGCTCTGGCCCCGAGCATGGCGACAGTATCCCCTGAAACAGGTCACATGGGCTTTGGCTAAATCACCATAGCAACCTCCCCCAGCACGCTACCATTTCACCTGTCATTCCAGTAATTGGCACTGAAATGTTCTGCATATCATCTCGATGATCATAATAAGTCAATATTTATGAAGTGAGCGGTGACAGGCTGGTGGGGGGGTGGGGGGGGGGTGGAAAGGCTTTAATGCAGCAACAGGGCTTTTTAGGGACTAATGAAGCCTTTTCTCCTTGTGTTCACGCGTTGTCTTTCATTGTGTGGACGGGCCGCACCACAGACCGAGCCTCGTTTTAGTTATAATTGGGTCAGCCCCGATTCTTTTGCTTTCATGCAAGCTTTCGGTGGAGCTCGGCTTTAATTAGAGCGACACGATTGCGACGCCGTGCTCCGTCCGCGCGCTCTGCCCCTGCATCCACGCTTTTCCGAGATATTGATAAGACAAGCCTTGCGCTGACATTTGCCACGCCATTATCGTTAATGGTGCTCGGCTGGACGACATAGCTGCGAGACGAGAAATGGATAAAAGGTTTTATGGAAATAAAAGGCGCGTTCTGAAGGTGGCGAGCGCCGGGGCCTAATGGTTGTTATGCCAGCTGCTCCTCATTACCAAGGTCAATCGAACCAGGAACAGCTGAGGTTTAAAGCCTTTGAAATAGCCACGAGGGTTTTCTGTCAACGCCGCATTTACCGCTTCCAGAACCTGAGCGGAGACGTGCGAGGAGATCAGGCTTCCCTCGTTGTGTTATCCTCGTGCCATCAAAGCGCAACGCCGTCCAGCTGCATTCGCGCCGCTCCTCCACAGATGCTTTTTCCTGCTTGGTCCGGGTTGCTCGGGTCTTAATTACAGCATTGTGAGAGACGGGCTTCTGCTCCTGTGCCCCAGCGGTGGGGACGGCGGGGCTTTATTTCTGTAATTTATGAGCTCCCTCTAAACCTCATTAGGTTTTCAGGAATCAGCGCGTAAGCTGTGTTGCGCCGCATGTAAAGCTGTAAACTATCCAGGGCCACCTTCGAGAACAAAACAAGGAAGTCGAGCACAATGCTGGATTTATATGTGTGATTTGGTCGGGGGATGCGAGTGGGGGAGGGCAGTGGAATCCATTTATTTGCCCATATTTATCAGAGGAGAGCAAGCACCTAATCCCAGCTTGCATTATTAAAGATAATACCACAGTGGTCTCTGCAGGACCACCGCGCTGAATCACAGCCTGACGTGGACTGATGATGTATGGCTCCGCGGTGTTATTCAGAGCACCGCATGGGCCTCGGAACAGTGCTGCCCCTTTATCTGGGCCTCCCAGCCCACAGCCTCCTCATGCATGCACACACATGCACAGAACCACCACTCCCCAACCCCTGGAGGGCACCTGTGTTTTCAAAGTAAAGACCACTTAGAGAATAGCCCCAGGCATCTGAATACCAAAGTGCCCCGTGATACACATTAGAAAGCCTCTGTGTGAGCCGGGAACATAAACACCCTCAATAGCTCTCATCTCCTCACAAGAATAACCCCCCAAAAAACCCACAAAACATGAAGAAAAGTGAAAACACACGGCGGAATGTGTAACAGGCAGTCCACAGGTGCTGGACCTCGTTATGGAGTTCAATGAGATGACCACGTTCTGAAGGAAGCTGATAATCACATGAGGCTTTGGCATATTTGATTCCAGCTTCATCTGCTGGGGGCTGCTGCAGCTTTTTGGTGCTGGGGTCTTTCAGGAGACACAATTTACATTTGAAAGTCATATTTCAACACTCTGGCCCCTGCAAAATCAAAGTAATGGGCTGATTCCATTTCCATCTCCATCTTCCAAGTTCATTTTCGAGCTTCTGCTCCGCACCTATGCAGAACTCGGTAAAAACATCGCTCTGTCAAAATGCTTCATTTTGTCACGACGTTAATATTACTGATGGATTTAGCCACTTTGCTCATTACTGGGAAAGGCGACGGTAACACTCTGCTGCTGGTAACGAGCTACAGCCCAACGCGAGTAAACACAGGCAGCCCTCCTCCAGAGGTCAAAGTTCGGACATTTGATTAAATCCTCAACACACAAACGGATGCAGGGAAAGAGGAAAACAAGCGAATTAACAAGGAAGTTTTCAGAAGAGCAAGAAGGCTGAAATCTCACTTCACCTGTGCGACTGTCACCGGCGTTCCTGTTGCCGGTCTGTGTGCTGCAGCAGCTGGGAAATAGCCAGGGGGGGGACATCGGAATGTCTTAATGGAGGATGTAACTGATCCATTTTCAAACGTGTGGAAACGGAGGCGTGAGGAATGGCATCATTAAGGTAATGCCCTCAGAAAGCTGAGGAGTTGTGGGCAAACCTGCGCCGCTGAGCCCGAGATGCAGTGAGAGCCCAACCCCGGGTCACCGTAGTCAGAGGCAGGTGACACGCACACACACACGCACATGGACGCACACGCACACAATTCGATTGTGCATTTGCTCTCAACGGTCACATGGCGCTGCTCTGCTTTCGCAACGTTGGACCTCCTCTGAGCAGCTACAGTCGACACGTAGCTGCGCTAAAACTGCGTTTTTACAAGCTCGGCGCAGGAAAAGGGCAGTTCTGTCAGCTTTAGACACGCCGCCCGTTGGAGGTGTGTGTTTAGACGGGCCAAATATCGAGCTAGGCGCTCCTACGACGACCCCGATGGCCCTTCTTAGCAGGAGCCAGGATTGACAGGGAAAAAATACATCTGAACCACACACCTGACAGCGTTTGCACAGCCAAGAGTTGCTGCTTTCCTTTTTTCCTGTTTCCCCGCAGTGAGAGTCAACAGCTTCCATGTCGGAAGTTTGCAGTTGCAGAAGTCAGCAGTTGTTGGTGGGCTCCAGTTGGTGCCGCGGAGTTTTTACTGATGAATTTCATTGAGCGGCGGGGGCTGACCAATGAGTGTGGAGAAAGCCTGGCCCGGGGTGTTTTTATTTAATAAGTCCAGAGGTGAGGCAAAGCAAGCAGCTCATCAGTCATCCTGTCAGGACCGCAGCCTTTGATTATCCCGGGACTTTGCTTCAGATATTTATCCTCTTTTTCCGCAGCAAATGGCTGCATCAGGGTCATAATAAACAACTATTCACGAAAGGCTTCGTGTTGGCCTTTCATTCGAATTTTACGGTGTAAATTTGGTACTTTGAGTCGGTTCTGTACCGTCTCTTTTTTCCCTCTATAGTCTGGATTATATTGTAATCTAAACAAGACAGAGGTCAGAGGTCAAAAAAAAAAAGGAGAATTCAACCGAGATTCACGTCCCACATACGTTAATTCATAAAGATGATGAAAATAAAAGTTGGGTGGGCAGCACCTTTTATAAAAGGTCACATTTAAACTATTTCCAAGACAAACCAACAGAGGTGACAAAGAGGTGTTTACATTCTGTGCTCCCTCTCTCCCTCTCTCTCCCTCTCTCTCTCTCTCTCCCTCTCTCGCTCTCTCTCTCTCTTTCTTATATATATATATAGGCACGACTTCCTACCTGTTGACGGCGGTGAGAAGGTTTGACCTCTCGGCCCAGTACAGGACTCCACTTTATTCTTTCCTCCTCTCTGACCTCGCCTCATTCACCCTCTCATCAGGACACTCCAGAGGGCCAGGCTGAAACTACCGCAGATTGGATCTTTACTTACAACCTACAACTCGGAAACAGCTGGTCAATCCATTTAGCCTAAGGCCACTGATTTGTTCGTATTTACTACAACAGCCAAAGAAAAGCCAGGGTATTTTTTCCTCTCTCCTTCCTATTGATCCAGCGCTTAGAAAATCTGCCCTGCTGTCTAAACACTATTGATCCCTCCTTCTCAACGACAGGCTCTCGCACCAGTGTATAAAGGGACTGGATGAATTGAAATTTCATTTCCGACAGCTTGTTCCTGTTATTTTTACCCTCTTTTCAATAGAGGAGAACACGGGCTGGCAGACCACCGCTCGGATCGAGTCGATCAGCGTCTGGCTCCGAGGAGAGAGGACAAATCGAGTTCAGACCGTTCAGATTACTTACTTAGGCCTGTGAAGGTCTGGATCTTTCACTTATGTCCCTGCTGTCATTAAAAACGGAGGGAAAATGGCTGCAAAAAAAAGAATCTAAGACTTTTTATTATCGCGGGACTCAGATAAGAGGTCACCATTTTGATGAAGAAATATCTGGAATCCCTCTGATGTCAGACGCTTCCCTTCACAGTGACACTGACAAGGTGGAAAGAACCACAGGCGCCTCGTATATTCTAGATTTCCACAGTTCTGGACGCCCCCATATCCAACTCGCACCATTACATGAAGATAGATAGTTACATGAAAACGGGAGGTTCTGTTTTAATTAACATCAATATTCATGTAATGGTCTTAAAGCCTGCTCACGTTCCCATTTCAGGCTGTTAACGTTAATGCATATTTTAATACATTATCATTGCCACCATCGTAATTCTTCTAATGATAACTGTAATTATTGGATTTATGACAGAATTATGCTTCTGTACCCCTGAGGCTCATATTTGGCGACAACGCCGATTTTCCCTGGTGTCCTGGGCTCCCAGTGGTTCCCCCAAAATACTGAGCAGACGCTGATAGAGACAAACACACAAACCCCAGCGTGAGTCTGCCGCCGCGCCTGTAAAACACTCAATCTGAATTGCATATCCACCGTGCCACCGAGCTTGTCATAAGCTGTATTAAGAAAAATGGTCACACTGTTTGACATAAATTGGAAAATGACATTTGGAAAATGGGCACCACTGTGGAAATTAGGGATATTAAAATTATAAATCAGTGTCTGGAAATGCAAGGGTGCGCGTGGGTGGGGGTTGGTGTGTCCCTCCGCCGCTCCCAGTACGTCTTTTTGCTGTATTCCTCCATTTATCTTTCTTTTTACATGCGCGCTGTTTTTTTTTTCCTTTGTCTTTTTGTCAGGCGGCGGCGAACAAAGTCCGGAAGGCGGCCGGGGGATGTTTTTTAAAAATCTGGCCGCATACGCAGCCCCACGGAGACATCCCAACGTCTCATCTGGCAATAAGAGAGGCAAATCAGGCGTGCGACCTGTTCTCATCCGCGTGCACCTGTATCCCGTCAGCTCACTCCTGGGCTCTCCCACCGCAACGTGCTAATGGAGCGTCTCTGAGGTGTGATGTGTATTATGCAAACGGAAGTTGTGCCAACACCTTTGAATGCAGCTTCAATCCTCCAAACGCGCCACCTCTGCACTCCCATCCGCCCTGGCTCTGTTTATCAGATGGAGGTAGACGGAGCAGATGGCTGAGCTACAGGTGGAGGGAGGGAGAGGCCGAAAACACAGCTGGGGATAAGAGGCGAAAGGGAGGATAGGTCAGCGTCCTTCCCGCTGATTGAAAACAGCACATACTAACATGTATTTATAGAATAGACGGACACACAACTGCATAATAGCGCCTGTGTGTCCTTTTCTTCTATTCTTTTGATTAAACTCATAGAAGCGAGACTAGAAAAGGCTTGGGGAGCCGAGGGCCTTCGGGCCTTGACACCACTGACCTCTTCCATTCTGGAGAAAAAGAAAAGTCCCTGCCATTAGAAGAGCTGCTGGATTGCCACATTTCCTGCTCTGAAGTCTGTCAGAATCTCTTTTCATAAGTGGCGAGAGAAAAAAAATGCTATATTATTGCGTATGCTCTGAAAGTTTTACCCAGATAACCTGTTTATTTCCTTTTTTAAGTTGTATCTCGATTGGGAGGGACTGAAGCAAAGGTCTTTGTATAATATAACATAAGTCAATAGAAGCCATGCTCAGAAACTCATGTATAATATATAAAATTTAGGACGGGGTTCAACGGGGTTCCGACGTCAGCTGTGGTACAACCTACTCTGCACCAGGATCTCCTCATGGATGGACATGTCCAGAAAAGACCTCCCCAGGCATGACACCCAGGGGGATGTTGAAGTGATGCCCGAGCCCCCTCACGGAGGACTAGCGGCTCTACGGGCTCTTCCACGTCCATCGATCATTGAAGCTCGTGACCCCAGAGAGACGGTGGAGGCCCAGACGTGCTGCTCTCGCCCCGAACGTGCACACGCCAGGTGTGTAACTCTGTGATGATGTGTTTTTACGGCGGAGTCTGGCTGTGTTCTGCCATGACAATAAACCACGGCCTTCGGAGCACAGCCAAGTGCCACTTACCGCTGAGTGCTCCTCTCGTGGCTGCACGAGATTTCTCTCAAAACAAAGTGCAGACAGGTTGATTAATAGAAGGGGCTGCAAAGGTGCACGCCGCAGTTTATTTTCTCACCCGGCAAACACTCATTCATTTTACTCGCGTGGACTTTTATGTGGCGATCCTGTCACTGTATGGATTTGTCACTTTGCACCCCCCCCCCCTTGTTTTTTTGTTGAGGTGTGGCTCTGGAAACACATTGGAGCAGGTCGACCTTGAAAGAGTTTGGGAAGAAGGCGACTTTTTCCTGTAAAATCTGACCCGCGCACCCCAAAAAAATGCTCATTTAAACAGAGATAAAATCCTTAATGCTATTGTTTTACAGGTTTACTGCGCTCTGACTCACTCACATCCATTCGTGTTGTATTTGGCTGCCAGGTTGACCTGCATGCTGTTCGCCCTGCTCCACAGCCTGGCGAAGAAAGAGGAATATCCTCTGGGGAAGGTTCAGGCTCCCGTTGGCTGACAGAGTTGCGCGACCTTGTACTTCCTGTGTCTGCAGGAGAGCGGCTCCCCTCCTCAGCAGCTGACCGGAGACCGAGGAAGATTCCGGCGGGATGAGCCTAAAAAGGGAGGCAGCAACATGAGTCTTCCCCGTGGAGAGGAGGCAGGGATGGCGGCGGCTCCCCTCCTCGCCATTGCAAGCTTCTCATTAACTTCGGCGCCGCATCAGCCTGCAATCAGCAAAACTGCGCAGGAAATGAGGGTTTTTGTGAGTCCGCTGTGTTCAGAAGCGCTGCATGAAAATGCATATTAGCCTTGTGTTTTTAATTAACATTTTGTGCTTAGGAAGCATGTTAACAGCATCCCTTAATGAGCTCTGTGGAAAATGAGCCACACGGAGGACAAAGGGGAAAGGTCCCCCCATGTTTGCTGATGTCTTCGCCTCTATTCTAACAAAACGAGATTAGCAGATATTGTTTAACTCTTCGTTGGGTGAGTCAGGCCGTTAGCAGCGTTTCAGGAGGAAGCGCGCCGGCTGGGACGGAATTAGAATGGAGAATTAGAGCCAAGCAATAACTGACGCGCTTCCACCTGCTGCAAAAGTCTTTCCTTTTAAAAAAAACACATCATCAGCACGCAGTCTGACGGATCTGTAGGATACTCATGCGAGGCGGCGAAATGTTTGTGATGTTATTTATTTATGTTTCACCTTTAAATTATTAATTTGCTTATTTATTCATGGGAAAGGTAACCTGAAATTGGGAGATTGGTTTTTGCTGAAGGGCACTTGGCCTCCCTCGCTCCCGCTCACACTGTGGTGGTTTAAACCCAGTAAAGGACGTCATTTTAGCCCGAGCAGACGGGTCAGCTGACAGGAACCGACTAGACAGGAAGAGAGACGGAAGAGGGATTCGATATAAAGTGGGGAAAGAGCAATTCTGCTTCCTTTCTTTTTAAGTGTTTATCTTCAGAGTGCTGAGCCTGGGAAAAGCGCAGTGATCGTTGAGGAAATCAAATTCTCCAAACTCCGAGGACTGGTCCACCGGCTGAGAGGGCATATAATCACGCCGGCTGCCTGTGGATGTGTCTTTGTGTTATTGTCTCTGGATAATTACACAGAGTGGGATCCTGTTCACTTCCACTTCTGCACATAAGCAGGAATTCCTCTGGAAAGGTCAGAACCACTCGCTGAACTTTAAAGGAGCGCGTGTATTTGAACGACCAGGAGAGATTTGAGAGCGTTTAAGCTCTATAACTTTTCTCCTCAGGCAGGGAGGCCCTGAGGGAATCCATGTTAGACATCCCACAATACAGTGGAATGCAAATAGAGCTTTTTGTCTTTTTACATTTTGATTTTACAGACTTTTTATTCATCCAACAGCAGCAGAAGTGGATCATCATCATCATCATCATCATCACCACGTTTGAGTGAGGCCTGGAGTGATGAGGAGCAGCACCAAACAGCTGCACGGTTCAGTTATTGTCAGCTTGTTTCTACACCATTAGTTCATCACAATGCGGTCTTTGTTAATTAGCTCACATTGATCAAATCGATTCTGCCAAGCCCCCCCCCCCCCCCCAAGCTTTCCCATCATATTTTTCATAATTAATTGTCCGGCGGGCTGCTTTGCCGGCACATTTCCTGATCAGGGTGCTGTGATTATTTATGGCTGCAGCTGTCAAACACTCTCACTCTGACGGGCGTTTTATGAGCCGGAGGAGACGTTCCGACGCTGCCGACTCAAAGCGCCAGAAGATGGGGAATTTAAGACGGAGGTCTCGGACACCGGCCCGCCCACCCAAGCGTCCGGCAGTGACCTTGTCTGTCAAAGCCAGACACGTGCTGGAACCTCATCCCAAACCCGGGGCTGCACCCCCCCTCTCATTTTGATTGATGAATCCGTTTGTCTTTGAAATAACAGCCTGGCTGCGTCCACGGCCTCTCTCCCCCCCCCCCCAGATTCCTGTCCCCATCACTCCCACTGTATGAAAATGATATTAGAAACAAAATGAGATTTGAAATTTTGTGTTTGACAAGCAGCTTGATGAAAGGGTTTCATTGGCGGACTTGATCCATGGAAATTTTATGCTAATAACACTGCTGGCCAAGCAATCTAGTTGGAAATTAATCAGGAGAGGAGAGGAGCGGAGAAGAGATTGCTCCATAAACACCCTTTCTGCTCCTCAGACTCATTGGCCCTCCCCGGCTCGGAATCTCATCAGAAATAGCCATGGGGTGTTGTCTGTGTGATGGGCCACGAAGAGAAATGGAGACTTAGAAAATTACACTGCAGCTTAGCGCTTATTGATGCAGTAATGTATGCAGCCATGCAGCGAGCTGCCATATTATGGATTAGATCTCTCCGCTTCTCAAGCTCGTCTCTCCTGCACTACACACACACATAAACACACCTAACTACACACTCAACTACACGCTCAGCAAGATTTTTCTACAGCCGTGTGTCCTCTTGGTATTATTCTGTGTTTCCTCTATGTATCACTTGCATGCAGTCAAGTGTGTGTCCAAACACGAGGCAGCACACACACACACCCACACACACACACGCTTGTCCCAACTCTGTATTTACTCTCTATCTCTACTCTCATTAGCCCAAGGCTCTAATGAAGTCATTATCAGATTTCACTTGTTTAAAACAACACAATTAGTACGGCTGCCTTAACGATGTTTGCAAGTTAAATACGAACTAATCGCCCTCTCCCCCATTTGTCTGCCTCCCTGTCTCCGTTCGGTCGGTGTGAGGAGGGTAAACGATCCAAAGTGCTTTGCGGTTGTGTGCTCGTGTTTGGAGGCACATAGTTCCCAACTATGTTACAAGTCTGTGTGATTTATTATTTTTACCCCGAGAGACATCTGGAACATCATTCCTTATTTTTGTAATGCATCATCAGCCAGAGGGAAAAACAATATTATCCACTGTAGGGTATTGTACTCTGGAGTCTAATAATCAAATGTACACCAGAGCTCGTGTCATTAAAGTGCCAGTGGAGGTGTACTGAGATGGTAGGTACATATTTCTCTGCGTCTGAATTCCCACCGGTGGTTTTCGCTCCATTCTGGCCCCTCCCCCCACAAACACAAACACATACCAGGGGTAAATAGAAACTTGCACTCTCCAGTGTGTGTGTTCGACAGGGGTTAGGCACCGAGGAGTTTCCAAGCAAGACAAAGGATTCAGAGGCAAAGGCTGCAAACATGCGTCATTGTTGCGGTCGTTGTTGCTTTGCCTGTTCTGGTGGTTCAGAAAGTGGCTGATAGTTCCAGTCGCAGAAGTAATGTTTTGATAATAGTAACGTATACTACTTTGCAGATTGTATTTGAGGGACATGGAGCATCTGCACCTCCAACTCATTCACTGATCGTCGCTCTGCCTCAGTTTTAGTGTTTGCTGGGTCATTATGGAGCTATTGAGGGAACGGTAACTATGGTCATTAGCGTTTGGCGGCTCTTTATTGTCAGAAAGTCGTAGGATCTGGCACTTTAACGGCGAGAAACGGCGTCTTTCACTCTCATTACCAGCAGTCAGAGCCGCCCTCGAGCAGCGGCAGACGCTTTAGAGGGAAGGAAGTAAATTCAGGAAGGAGATTTGTTGTTATAAAATGACCTTGGACTGTATGTTTCAGTCAGAGAAATGGATGAATTAATGGTTTGATTGTGTGTGTGCGTGTGTGTGTGCGTGTGTGTGTGTCTTGTCTGTGACACTCCGCACACATTCGTGACCATGTGAGGGGACAAAGAGGAAGAGATGATCTGTAAAGTGGAAAGTCGTGCTGAGGTCGAGACGTGTGTGTGACAAATAATGGGTGTTGATGCCCAACGGAGCCAAGTGGACAAAGAGCATTGGTGGCTGAAGGTCTTGCAGGGAGATCAGCATCCATTTGTGATTGAAGTGTGGAGGTGCTGCTCTCTGCACAGTCGCTTTCACACTCATTTTCCTCCTGGTCAACACACCAAGCAGATTCCCAGGTGCTCAGTCCTGTACTTCCACTTCCAGAGCGTTGGAATCTCAGGCTGTTGCTCCCAGTTACCCACAGAAAACATCTTTAAAGCCTCATCATGACGAGCATCCATGTCAGATAATGTGTTTTTATTTTTGGCTCAGGGGTTAACGACCTTTCTCTGCACACTCTGCTTGAGGAGGGTCATTTTTGAGAGATAAAAATTTTTTTTTCTGTCTATTTTTGAAACCAAGAGCTACGTCATGGGTACCGAGTCGTGTGAAGGGCTACCGCTGGACACACTCCTCTAAAATAACAAATTGTGTGTGTGTGTGTTTGTGTGTGCGCGTGTGCGCGCGCGTGTGTGTGTGTATCAATAACAGAGTGGGTAACAGAAAAGATCAATATTCAACACTTTATTCTTATGAATCTCAGCAATTGTTCAGATGATCACCAGACCCTTTCAACCATAAGAAACTAAACCGTTTTAACAATTCATAAACTATGTTGAACCATGTTTTAAAAAGTTATGCAACATTTTGAAACAATTGACTTTCATATTGAATAAATCTTAACTGAACAAATCTACTGCGATTCTGCTCAAAATCTGTTCCATTTTATAAACACACTTTTTAGCTCCTGGGCCTTCTCTGACTGTAGAATGCTTCCCGGTGGGTAGTTAGCATTAGCATTGTAGCTTTGTAGCTTTCATGGCGCGTAGTGAAGCGTCGCTCCACATTGTGCTGCTTCGCCGTCATCACAGTCGCCCCACAAATGCAACACACACACCTTCCTTTCACAGTAGTAAAAAATGACTCTTCCTCCCATTCACTTTGAAAATGATGAATTTACTGTCTTCTTTTTGCCATGTTTTTGGGGTAGAAAATTGCTCTCCACTCACCATCTTCACTGCCCGCTAGTTTATTCTCCACAAGCGCAAAGGTTCTTTCATGCGCACAATACTGACCTTTGAACTAGGTCAGAGTTCACCTTCACTTTATTTATATTTTTATTTATTTTTAAGACATTGTCATTTTAAAATCTATGTAAATGCAGGTGTGATTTTAAAAATTTTCTTAGACGCACCTCACTTGCGAGTTTTGCTATTTTTAGAACAGGCTTGCGGGCGACTCATGTGGTCATTGCGGGCGACTTGGTGCCCACGGGCGCTGTGTTGGTGACCCCTGGTCGTTTATATTAGCAGCTGTGGCTGTTTGTTGTCTAATGTAAATCAGATCATGTGATCAGATGTTGAATGTTGTTGAATCATCGTCCTTTTTCGGCATCTTGGCCGACGAGTGTTGACACGGCGACTGACGAAGATAGATCCCAACATTTTCATAAATAAAAGCAGAGAACGAGATGTTAAATGTACTGTATAATTGCGTAATGCGGGTATTAAAATGGGACGGCGCACGTGCTGCAGGAAGGGGCGAGAGCCCGTCAACAGGCGGGCCCCCACCACCCAGCGTCCACGGCGACATCGGTGACTAATTGTTTGTTATCTCTGCGGTGCGGCGATCCGTCAGGCACGTCGAGCCAGCCCCGTGTCGTCTGAGGGCGTATCGTTTGGTGAGCGCGCCGCCCGGCCGTGATTTACCGCGCTGCTTGTTGCGCCACGTTCCGCCTCGCCTCGCCTCTTACCCCCGGAAAGGCGGCCCACTTCTCTCATCTGCTCCTCTCCCCTGGTCGTCTTGCCTCGCCCCCCCTCCCTCCCTCCCCCAGATCGATTGCCTGCACAGCCGGCCTCTCGCACCCCTCATCTTCTGGCAACCTTTTAGTGTCATTTTATAGATGGTTAGCGCACCTCATTTGGCTATTTATACATCTGTAAGTGGCTGCGGAATATACATTTGTCTCGACGAGCGTCGGAATGGGCGACACCTCGTTCTTTTAATGGTGTGAGATAAAAAGGCGGCGTGGCGGAAATCGTGGTCACACACGGTTAAATTACGCTGTTTGTATTGTACGCTGTTTGTAACGGCTGAACACATATTTTACTCAAATTGAAAGTGCTTCTTCTAAAGAGAGAAACCTTAAGAGTCACGTGGGCTGGGGCCTGTCATCCGCAGGCGTGCACACCTGTGTGGGTGACACGTCCCACGCGGGGGTCTCAGAGGTAATTAGGCGCTGGCACCTGCTCGGTGTGACCTGCCGGTTAATTGAATAGTTAAAGCATCAGAGCCAGATGGGAGGTGACACTCGTCAGGAGGCTGTTCTCTGCTAACCCAGGAGCTCTTCCTGCTCTGCCCGACGTGTCATCTTTGTGGAAATGCCAAATCAGGGGCAGGTAGTGCAGCGCGGCAGGTGCAGTGACAGATCGGGAGGAAGCAGGTGCTCCTCGGCGCCGTCCTTCAAGAGGTTTTAACAAGCTCCAGGAACCTATCCCCACTTCACCCGAGGCGATTTTCGCTCAAGCGATATTGATGTGTGTTAGTGTGTGTACGCGGGCGTGCGGCGCTGCATGGAAGCTCCCCCAGGCCCCGGCGCCATGCCCAAGGCATCAGGACTATTAGATGCAGAGGTGTGTCTGCTCAGTAGATGCGTCCAGGTCCAGCCCGCCCAAAGACTGACACAAAGTGAAGAAAGAAATGAATAAATAAATGATGAAAGTGCGGCAAGGGCCAGCGTTCCCTGGCCTCCACGTGAGGGTTCAAGTGCTGCCGACAGGAGACAGCAGAGGGAGCGACTGGAGCCCTCCCACGGCCTAACTGGAAGACATCTGGAAGATTCACCTGGAGATTTCAGCCCAGAGGGTCGTGCGGTGGCCTCACGGTCGGTTCAGATGTTCTTCATCACGTATTGACCTGTCCTCGTCGGTTCCGGCTGACCACCGCTGACCTCGGGCAGTTGATCCCGCTTGATTTAACCTTTATTCGTGCAGCTCAACTCGCTGAGACGCAGGCTCTCATTCACCGGGGCGTTTTTCATTCGGCCCCGCATCCATTTTAAAAGTCGTTTCTGGAGGCCGAGCGTTTTTAACCTGCAGCGGGGTCGGCACGTTCAAGGTGACCCTGAGCGAAGATCCTCCCCATTATGTGTCTTCGGGAGCACCTGAGCTCGGACAGGCAGGAGGTGGAACATCAGCAACTAACCAAAGGAACTCCAGTTTCTCCCATACGTCCCACATCCCACAACTTTGTCCTTCCTTTAACGCCATTCCCAGCAGTCAGATGGGGCACAACTGTCCTGAATTTAAAGGGTGAGTTGTTGCTTTGTGGGCACAAGGAAAGAGGAAAAAGGCAGATTTGTGATTGGGGGGCAACAGCTGCTGCACTCCGCCTGCATGGTTGCCTTGAATATATTACACAGTCAACGGAGCGTTGTGATGTGGCACCTATCGCCGCCGCTCACCTACAGTAGCAGGAAGTTTCCTCATGAATTTACAACCTGAAGAGAAAGAAAACAGGTCATTCTGCATAAAATGGATCTCAACCCATGGCTGCGCATCCAAAGCATTCCTTAAAAAAGGAAATACAGGAGAAAAAAAAGGAAAAAGAAAGCTATGGATGTACCGTCAAACTTTACTTTACCGGCACTTTCCAAGAAAGAAAAAAACACGGCTTTTAAGTATCACCCACACCAAGAACAAACATGTCCATCAAGTGTATGTACATATATTTATATTTGTATGCTTCGTCTCAGAAGCTTTTCTTCTCCTTTCTTATCCAGGGGAGGAGGGAACTTCAGGAGAGCCTCTGCAGAATCACCACAGGTGAAAAAGCACGGAGCTCCAGGTGGCGTCCCTCTGGTCTTCACAGCTTAATCCTGGGACGTGCTGTCATCAGGTCTGCACCGCTACGTTTAATTCTTATTCCGTCTGAATCCCCAGTCAAGATGTAAAATACCAAGAAACGCCGCTGTGACTTTTTAGAGCGCAGCTAGTGGCTGACAGATGTTTTCATCCCCCCCCCCTCGTGTTCCCAGCCACCCCGTTCTTAAAGCGCCTGAGCCGTCTGCGTGTGGGCAAAGCGCTCAATAGGCGGATCACTTCAGGTCGGGGCCCTCGTGTGAAATCAGATGTTTAACTGGCCGTCTCAAGCGAGATGGATGCGTCTTCAGCAGCACCTCGCCAAAGGTCTGGTGTTGGTTCAGGCGTCGGGCGGCTGCGAGTTCGACCACCACCTGCCAATAGGCATTAGGGAGGATTTACTAATTAAGTGATGGGCTGAGGACTAAATTGGGTGTTTGTGGGCTGGCGTGCCGTCCCAAGGTCCCTACAGCCATGCAGATATGGGAATTCTAATTGCCAGGAATATTGATCAGCCTTGTGGGGGGGGGGGTAGAGAGGGATAGAGAGAGACAGAGATAGAGAGACACAGAGAGAGAGAGAGAGAGAGTTGCCCTGGGAATTCACAAGCCATCGATTAGCTGTTACTGCAGCTCACTTGTCAATGGCAGAGGGAGAGCATTAGAAGGGCTCAGGGCTTTTCCCACAGCATCCACGTGCATGTGTGGGGTCAGTGACACAGCATGTTGCAGCGAACGCACCCCCAGTCAGAACTTTCCCAGACAGGAACCTCTCCCGGGTGGTGAGGGCAACCGGCTCCGTCATTACCGGTGATTTGGTGCCCTGATCAAAGTCCACCTTCCCTCTCCTCCCTCTCCTCCCTCTCCTCCCTCTCTCCACTTGACCCTCACAGTCGGGCGCTTTAGCGTGACCCCGGGGCCGCGGTCCGAATTACCGTCATAGAGAGAGGGGGCGGGCCCGGCCCACCCTTTGATATTTCATTAGCTGCTTCACCTGGCAGTAAATGAGATTAGTTCAAATGCATAAACACACACACACACACACATTTTGCCACATCTACGAAACAACACAGTGTGCACAGACTCGCTGCTCTGCTCATTAAGTGGTAAATCCTGTCCGCTCCGGTGGAACCCGTGCACGGCGCCCAGCGCTTGCGCACGTCACATTACCCGTGATTCAGCTGCATGCATGACGTCCTCCCCGCCGTGCTCCACAAAGACGCACTTATTGTGTGTTAGACAAGGACTGACAGAGTGAACACCGACGCCACTTTGTGCCGCCGTCCTCTTCTTTACTCTCAGACCTTTTAGTCACGTTTTCAGGTCACTCCAGACGGAGTTCGGCGCAATCTTTATTTATTTTTTTGGCGGCTGGTTTCCGCTGGGGTTTTGTACCCTTGCAGGAAACTGTGGTGGAGTGGCTGAGAAGGTTTCCTGCACAGTAGCCTTTAAACTGAGTCATTTAGGGCCTATTACAAACCATCGATATATTGATCGCGGTAAGTGTCTCGGTGTGCCGCTCTGTAAACATGCGGTTGGTTGTGCATGTTTTATCTGCTTGAATCTTATCGGGAGCTGAATCTTTCCATCTTCTCTCCGCTTAATCACCACACTGTCAGCGTTTGAGCTTAAAAGAAATCAATTCACCCTTTTTTTTCTCATTAATTCCCCTTGACATGTGGAAAAATACACACAATGTGAAAGAACGTACTAGCAGAAGCCTTTTTCTCATTTACGTTTGACTCACATGTGTCAAAGGTTCGGAAGCACTGAGTTCTGGTTTTCCTCGGGCCCCCCCGGCCATCCTAGAAATGTAAATTCTCTCGCCACTTTCTCAGAGAACTTTAGACGGCACAGATGGCAAATCGTGACACATCTAAGTTCAAAACCGAAGAGCCGGAGTTTGTCTCTCGCAGCACAAAACAACCTCGGCGTCAGGCGCCACAGGTCAGCGAAAAAATCCAATTAGTGGCAGATGGAGAGAATCTTGACACAAGTTTTGACTCCAGCTCACAGTCGGGTCAAAAGATGGCTCCAGAAGACGTGAAACTTTACCCACTGTTGTTGTTTTACTGCAGTTATTGAATTTGAGCTAGCACGTGTGCTAAATCGGGAGTAATTCCATTAGCCGGCCCGCTTTATTCCATTAAACCCTTTGTGTTGACCTGCTGGTTTTATCGTCACCGTTACCTGCTGCGCTCTTCGTTCATTAACCGAGCCTTTCGCTTTATTAAATCATAGAATAAATGTTGATTGCGCAACGTAGCACCAACTGGGTTTTAATTAGATCCCTGCCGACTTTCACGGTACCATTCGTCTTCCACAGGGCGTAAAATGAAAACGAAGGCTGATCCGGTGAATGAGGTCACCGTTTTTTTTTTTTATATGGCATTAAATGAATTAACTAAGAAAGAGAAGAAGTCGCCAGCAGACTTTCCACCATTTTACATCAGAGAAAGCAGCTCTGAGATGGAGGGAGCCCGGCCTGAGGGGGGGGGGGGGGGGGGGGGGGGGGTCATGATTGAAAGTGTTGCATGCATGCAGACTAATCCTCCAGCCACGCTCGCAAATTAGTTTCAGATTTGTGTCTCGCAAATATTAATTATTTTGTTTAACCCCAGCAGACGGCAACTCTGGAATGAGTCCGATCTTCACGAGTCGTGGGGAGCGACGACATGTGCGACTCGGCGCCGACCGAAGGGACGCACGCGGGAGGCGCGGCAATTTACCAACCGTTCGTCTGCAATTTCAACGGCAAATTAGATCTTTTAGAAACTTGGGTGAATCTGATGAAAAAGTCTCTCCCTCAATTAGCATCTGAAATTAATCTCCTTAATCCGAATGTGATCTATTTCATGCATAGAGGGGGTATCTGTCATCTGCCCACCTGTGTGTTTTAAATGGAACGGGAAACTTATCCTTGACTCCAACCTCCCGTGTTAACCCGGCAGATCCAGGATCTGATTAGAGGAGCTGAGGGGAGACGGGCGGAACCGAGCGCTGCTGGTTGCTCCTGTGATCCGTCTGTCCCTGTGTCATGTTCTGCCTCTGAGTTGACCCCCCCCAAACGAAGGTACTAGTGCTAATTGAGCTGAATTTCATTGGGCGGTGTTGACGCTCGGGTTCATGTTCTAATCAGGCCTATGTGAGTTTTCTCCAACGTGTAAAAACGTGCACGTTAGGCTGCTGCTTGAGTATCTGGCGTGTGTACTGTGATGGACTGTGACGGACTGTGATGGACTGTTACGGACTGTGACGGACTGTGACGGACTGTGACGGACTGTTACGGACTGTTACGGACTGTGACGGACTGTGACGGACTGTGACGGACTGTGATGGACTGTTACGGACTGTGATGGACTGTTACGGACTGTGATGGACTGTGATGGACTGTGACGGACTGTTACGGACTGTGATGGACTGTGATGGACTGTGACGGACTGTGATGGACTGTGACGGACTGTGACGGACTGTGACGGACTGTGACGGACTGTGATGGACTGTGACGGACTGTGATGGACTGTGATGACTGTGACGGACTGTGATGGACTGTGATGGACTGTGATGGACTGTTACGGACTGTGATGGACTGTGATGGACTGTGACGGACTGTGATGGACTGTGATGGACTGTGATGGACTGTGATGGACTGTGATGGACTGTTACGGACTGTGATGGACTGTGATGGACTGTGACGGACTGTTACGGACTGTGATGGACTGTGATGGACTGTTACGGACTGTGATGGACTGTGATGGACTGTGACGGACTGTTACGGACTGTGATGGACTGTGATGGACTGTGATGGACTGTGATGGACTGTGATGGACTGTGACGGACTGTTACGGACTGTGATGGACTGTGATGGACTGTTACAGACTGTGATGGACTGTGACGGACTGTGATGGACTGTGATGGACTGTGATGACTGTGACGGACTGTTACGGACTGTTACGGACTGTGATGGACTGTTACGGACTGTTACGGACTGTGACGGACTGTTACGGACTGTGATGGACTGTGATGACTGTGATGGACTGTGATGGACTGTGATGGACTGTGATGACTGTGATGGACTGTGATGGACTGTGATGGACTGTGACGGACTGTGACGGACTGTGATGGACTGTGACGGACTGTTACGGACTGTGATGGACTGTGATGGACTGTTACGGACTGTGATGGACTGTGATGGACTGTGACGGACTGTTACGGACTGTGATGGACTGTGACGGACTGTGACGGACTGTGACGGACTGTGATGGACTGTGACGGACTGTTACGGACTGTGATGGACTGTGATGGACTGTTACGGACTGTGATGGACTGTGATGGACTGTGACGGACTGTTACGGACTGTGACGGACTGTGATGGACTGTGATGGACTGTTACGGACTGTGATGGACTGTGATGACTGTGACGGACTGTGATGGACTGTTACGGACTGTGATGGACTGTTACAGACTGTGATGGACTGTTACGGACTGTGATGGACTGTGATGACTGTGATGGACTGTGATGGACTGTTACGGACTGTTACGGACTGTGATGGACTGTGATGGACTGTTACGGACTGTTACGGACTGTGACGGACTGTGATGGACTGTAATGGACTGTTACGGACTGTTACGGACTGTGATGGACTGTGATGACTGTGACGGACTGTGATGGACTGTTACGGACTGTGACGGACTGTGACGGACTGTGATGGACTGTGATGGACTGTTACGGACTGTTACGGACTGTGACGGACTGTGATGGACTGTGACGGACTGTGATGGACTGTTACGGACTGTGATGACTGTGACGGACTGTGATGGACTGTTACGGACTGTGATGGACTGTTACAGACTGTGATGGACTGTTACGGACTGTGATGGACTGTTACGGACTGTGATGGACTGTTATGGACTGTTACAGACTGACGGACTGTGATGGACTGTGATGGACTGTTACAGACTGTGATGGACTGTTACAGACTGTGACGGACTGTGATGGACTGTGATGGACTGTGATGGACTGTGATGGACTGTCCCCTGGTGTCCAGAGTCCCTCCTTCCTGCCTCCCACCCACTGACTTCAGGGACAGACTCCAGGACTGGACCACACCATAGGATTTCATTGTCAGTAGACCTTGATACTGCAATACTACAGACACACACACACTCACACACACACTCACACTCACACTCACACCGGCCTGCATGCATCACATGGTTGTCTGTACATGCACGTGTCACGTGCTCCTCAGCCATCTCCGGCTCATCACGGAAGCCTCCCATCAGCCTCTTAAGTGCCGTCAATGTCACGGAGAAGCAGCCGCAGCGCTGCGGCCTCTTGATTGGTTTATGAAAAGCACCCTTGTTTTGCGGTCAGTAAACTCCGCTCGGGAAAATGGCGTCCGGGCTGCCGCCACGTTCTCGACCCCCACGCGGCCTTTTTCCTTTAAAAGTGCGTCTTCGTGCATTTGATGACTGTTTTCACTGTGTTTGCCATTAGAAATAATTGCTGTTGGTTATGCAGCCGCATCAGAGGAAGAGAATTAATGATTTTCACATGTTTGAGGAGGCGCTGCCGTGCACGAGGCACGTGCGCTCGCCTCGCGTTGATGCGCACGCCGCTTTTGTTTGGAACGTTTACAGAATTATCTGCGTCTTCGAAGGACTCTAGCGCAGCGCGCACGTGTACGCGCACGTGTGGAGCACCTATCTATGACTGTCCTTTTTCCAGATTGGACAGCGAATGCCACGAGAGGACGAACAGAGTGGGAGCACACCAGGGTTGCCGTGTGAACACAGAGGGATTATGGGGGATATGGCGTGCGCGCCGTCCTCGGGCAGCTTACCGTCAGGCTCGTCTCTGCCGCGCTGCCTTCACACACACACCGCTTTAATTGCCTTTGCTTCTTTCATTACTTTTATTGCCTCTTCTCTGCATTGCGTACTCCCTGGCCTTGTGGAAAGGTCACTATGGCGGCGGCGGCGTGCTCACACAATTGGGCTCTCTGTAGAGCAGGAAATGGCCGCTGGTGCTCCGGAAAATGCGCCGATCGCAATGAGTTTGATTCTTTTTTTAAAACGATTATTATTTCTAAATAAATCCGCAGCAGGGTGTTTAAATGACAAACCCCAGCACAAACTGATGCCAAATAAACGTGCGGCCATTATTGGAGCCGGCTCCACCTGACGGGGGGGGGGGCGCGTCTGTGTGGGCGGTGTTTATGGCACGCACTCTTTCGCCTTATTGCGTCCCCTGTGTAAGACGCTGAGGAGCAGAGATAGCATCTTCCAATTAGGTTGGAGATCCTGTCAAGGTTGCTGCCCTTTCTTCTTTACTGCAGCGAGTCATAAACTTCACAGCTGCATTCAATAGCATTTGGAGACAACAGTTAATGTGTGTGTGTGGGTGTGTGTGTGTGTGGGCCATGCATCTGCGTTATCGGCTGCATCTTGGTGCTGTTTTCCCAGCTGCAAAGGTTACGACGAGGAATGATCTGCTGACTAAATCCGCAGGTCCAGGAGACTTCTCTTTAGGACAATCAGTGTAAAACAACACGACAACTTCAGGATAAACAGAGCAGGTAAAGTTCCAGGCAATTGATGCATAAATCCCTGCTCTCCATCGTGGTTCGCTCCTTGAAATCAGGGAATCTGATCAGGATTCTCTTCTCTCGTGATCAACTTTACTGTTATATCGCCGTTTTTTTGTCCCCTGATATGCTGAACGTTGATATTAGGCAGCTCAGCTTTACAGGAGAATGAGAGATCAGATGTTTGGCCATGGATCAAATCAGCTGCTGCAGAGATCCCTTCATATTTACTGGATCAGTCAGGATCCATGTGCTTCATAACCAAAGTATCCCGTAGAAGAGCAAAGGTTATTAATGCAACCTCCAGCTCAGGGGGATGCTTCCCTGCTGGCATCAGGGTGGGGGCTCACAAGAGCCTGGGTAGCTCAGCTGGTAGAGCATCAGACTTTTAATCTGAGGGTCCAGGGTTCGAGTCCCTGTTCAGGTGTCGGTCCTTTTGGGTCCACGGTGCCTCCATCTCTGCACCGCTGCCACGATCGCCATTCTTAACTGTGGGCAGTGCAAATATCTCCTGGGGCTTCTGCAGTGTTGCTCCTAATGCAACCCCCCCCCCCCTCCTGAGAGACGCCGCCCAGGTTGTGGCGCCCCAGCATGTGTGGTCGAGCTGCCACTGATGCCTAAAGCTTGTTAACACCAAAGATGCATTTGTGCAGTAAGCCGAGAAATTGAGGCGGCGGTCGAAGTGATCAGAGGATGCGGGAAGAGGCCTCAGCATGAGACCTGACGTCTGCAGGCTCCTCACCCTGGACAGTCCCTCCTATGGACAAACAGATTTAGCGTTAGCTGGCGTTAGCTGTTAGCGCTCACCTGAGAGCGCGCCGCACCGCTCAGGCACGGCTGGAAGAGCTGATTTGTTAGTGGGACGTAGCATCTGCCCCTCCAGACGTCCCTGATATCCCGCCAGACTAAAAAGGGGGAAATTTGGCTGATTCTGTGGATCAGTGGCGGTGTCGGAAGGACAGAAGCGGAGCGAGGCCGCGGTGGAAACGGATCTGAACCCAATCTGCCACGTGTTGACAGTGCTGATGAGGGGCTTGTGGAGGGAACGACCTCTCTATCCCCTCATTCCTCCTGTTTGTTTTGTGCCTCCGCTGCCCTGTTGTGCTTCACCGGCGTCTCCGGGAGGCTCCTCTGTGCGTCAAACTGGCCCAATTAAATAGGCGATGCTGTTTGTGCATATTTCAGTGAAGAAGAGATGCGCCAGCAGTCCATTAAGGGTCAAAGGTGACTGGAGCAAAGTCCTGCTAATGTTTTGGGATACAGGGAAAAAAGTGCCTCTCAGGAAAATGAAATGGAGATCCAGGGAAAAATAATAAATATATAATAAAAGGGGGTGGACAAAATGTTAGGGTGGGGAAATAGCCCATCTATTCTCAAGTAGCACGTTTGTTTATTTATGGCGTCTGATGGCCCCGTCAGCGAGGAGCACAGGGGCGCGGGGAGCTCAGCACTCGGCTCTCTAGCTTTCATTAAGTGTCATTACCAGTACTTTTGCGGAGCTGGCTGGGCTGAGACCCGACTTCCCCTCTGCAGATACTCGGCCATGCATATGGATGCGTTTCTGATCCCTCTCATCCACCACTGAGGAGGGGGAATTAGGCCGGGGAAGGAGGAGAGCAGGGGGCTTAAAGGCTGCGTCCACGTCTGACTTTAAAAGATGGAGCCATTACTTAGACAAGAGCCAGCGTTCATGCTTGGTTTGCTGCCGCCGTGCGCTTTGTTTCCCCAGAAGCTTCCCCAGGTCCACGCTGGTCACGTGCACCCGTGTCTGCGCCACCAAACGCACGTTACGCTCTCACAAAGAACCGGCTGTGCAACAGAATGCCTGTTTAAAATGTGCATTTTGGAGCAGCATGCTGTTCATTAGCAAGATACTCTTCCAGTCCAGAGTGTCCCCAGATTAGGAGGCGTGGGGGGGGTTCTTCTCCTGTTTATTTTCTATATCACAGAATGAAATATTCATATTGTACGCTTTCCCAAGCAGAAGTTATGGATTCAGTCAGTGTAAATGGTACTTGGGATTAGATTTTCACAGCAGATTGCTGTTATTAAGGGGAAAAGCCAACTCCTTTGAGCAGTCATCTTCCTGGGAGGCAATCTATTTCTCTTCCCCGCAGCCAGAGTGCTGGACCAGGCTCTTAATGCACTGAAGCAAAAGTGCTTCGGTCCGCAACCTTTCACGCCTTCAGCTCTCCTTTATGTGATTGAATAGTTAATAACTGAGTCGCCTTTGAAAGCTGTGTGCCGTCAGTCCTTCTGAGGCGCGTCGCCCTCTCTTTTTTGTCTGTGCTGCTGCTCCACCTGCTCATTGCTCCGACAGGCTCCTTGGCCCAGATGCTAAGCTGACAGGGAGCCCACCTCTCGTGCTCCAGATCCTCTCACTTTTATCTTCTGAGCTGCCCGACTTGCTGCCTGTGTGTTTGGCCAAGTTGGAATTCTGAAGGTTCGAGATTGTTTTGTTTTTTCCCCCTTGTTCTTCTCTTCACAGCAACAGCAACACACACACACACACACACACACACACACACACTTGCACAGCTCATTAGCCCATCCCACGCTCACAGCTCTGGCAGAATGTGACCCTCCATAATTGTGTACCATGCTCATTTGTTCTCCCTGCATGATGTGACGATTGCTTATTTATTCTCCTCAGGGCTCCGTTCTCACATTAAAATGATTGACTCATTTCATTCGCTGCACATTTTCAGGCTTTATTTGATAACTCATTTCGCTCGGCATCCCAATCCTCCGCTTAAGAAAAAAAGTTATAACGTTAGCGCGCCGCATTATTATTCATCCCCCGGATTGTTTTCCCGGCTAATTATCTGCATTGGTGACATAATTTTGCATGTGTGATTCTGTTTCGCTGGAACTGAGCGGCACAAAAGGGCAGACATTAACAATGCAGCCGGAATAGCTCAGGAACCAATTGTGTACAGAAAGCTGACAGATGCGGTCAACAAGAAGCTTAAGAGGGATTGGGACAAAGTGGAAGCTGAGCCAGAACGAGCCCGGCCAATTTGCATTCTCGCACAATTTACATCCAGTTAGAGGCCCGTTTCCCGCCTAACGACGCCATCAAGCGTTTTGTCCAATCATGTAATGAGCGAGTGTTTTGACACGGAGGAGAACATAACAAGCGGCTGCTGAATGGGCCCTGGGCAGCGCCGGCCCAGAAGAGTTCTGCCAGCTGACTGTCCGTTTATTCTCCACTGCGGATCCAGCCGGGCCGCGGCGGGTGCTCGGCGCCGTGGTCGGTGCCGGTCGGCTGGGACTCGGAGCGGAGGTGGGGATGGGCACCGCAACATAGAGCGAGTGGAGGTGGACGCCGCTGTCTTTACTGAGCGGTTTGGACCGGAACCGCCCTCCCTGGTCCCGCCTGCGTCCACGCGTCACCGCAGCGCCGTCGGGTAGGAGCGAACCTCTGAGAACGGAGACGTTAATGACGACATGATGCCCTTTACGTGTCGTCTACAGGAGGTCCAGGACGGAGAGCCTGGACCAGGAGGTGGACGTCCTTCCTCCCATACAGGTGATTCAGGCACAGACCCAGGCTGGTGGTGCGTTCATTAACCACAGGTACAGGTGTCGGGGGGCGCTGGAGAGCGTTCCCTCCCGCCTTCTCTCATACTGTCGATAGATTGTCATCAGAAAATGTCCGGTTAAAAAAGGTGTTTAGTCAGACGTCTGAAACAATAAAACCTGAAACCCAAAAATGACCTGCTTTTCCGTGTCTGTTTAAAGACCCTCCAATCGGGCTGCTCTTGGAATGCCATTAACTCTGAAACCTGAATACAAAAGGAATATTCATCTCTTCTTTCCCTCAACCCCCCCAAAAGAGAAAAAAGTTTCTGCACGGTGATTCCAGCAAGAGAGGCAGCGCTTGATGTGCTGTGAGTCACTTCCAGTAAGAACCAGAACCACGGGCCCCACAAGCCAAAGTAGTCAACATTTTAATGAATATGGGCAGAAAAACAAGGAACGGCATCCAAATGAAAGAATAATAAAGGCGCGTAAAGCCTAACAAGTCCGCCTTTGTTCTTCCACTCCACCCACAAGTTTGGCTGAACGCAGACGCTGCTGCAGCTCTGAGAGTTCCATGCCCATCGGCCTTCAATCACAGGGGATGTCTGAGTTTGACAGCATAAAGTCTTTCTTCTAGAGCAAAATCAGACCCCCCTAAGCAAGAGTGGATGAGCTGTTAGTGCCCACGCGCTCCGCGGGGAGGCCGGCCGTGCACGGTAGTGCAGAGCAGCACAAAGCGGTGGTGAAACCGTCCGTGCGCCCTGCAACAGTCCACGTTTAGGGTCGCGGCTCCTCTCGCAGGCCGGGTCGCGGCAGGTAAGCCGCGGTGGCGTGTGATGGATCAATTGGCGCCTCGCAGGAAGACGCCGCCACGGGGTCCGGCCGGATCGATGCTCAACATTCTCTCCAGCGTGGCAGTCAATACCGCACACTTAACGTGTCCGAAGGAGCAAAAGAACACCAATAATTGTTATTAATGTCTCGGCAATCCCCGGGCGTCGCCTTAACGCGGGGCTCTCGTGTAAGAATATTCGGACACGTCACATCTCGCCTAAATTACCTCCTGAAAGGACGTAATGGGATTTCTACACGGCGTCGACGCGTTCAGGGATTTATTGACGTTCTGCACGCCATTGTTTTGTGCTACCCGTTGGTCGGATATTGGCGCACGCTAGTTAGCATACAGGCTAATGTAGGAACCTGCCAGACAACTGAGGCTTGGATTGGTGGGGAACAATCGGGCCTTTGATTCCTTTGATCACGTCCTTTATTGCAGGTTAACCTGTCCTTGTCCTGAGGACGCTGTTTCTAATCATGCTGTGAAGTCTTCAGTTTGCTCAGTTGTATAGTTTGCCGTGTTTTTCAGGTCCATCATGCAGACACAAGCTCTAGCGTACCCCCACCCCCCCCACCCCCACCCCGTGTACAAAGCTGCAGCATCACCTCACACAGATTTAAGGCCTGTCAACAACAGGCGTGCATCTGCGTGTTTGCCATAAACCACATGAGCTCGGAACAGTTAAGGTAACTGCTGGGGGGGGGGGGGGGTCTGTTTCTGCGGGGTTTTGCATTCAGAATTCAATCAAATGAGCGCCGTCCCCAGCAGAGGGACATAGCGGGGCGGCGAGGATGGAGGGGAACGCGGCTGAAGTTTCCATTGGGCCCGCCGGGTTCCTAATGCAGCCTCGGAAGTAATTGGGTCCCAGAAGGCTGTTCATTAGCGGGGGGGAGGCAACAAAACAGAAAGGGATGGAGAGAAAGAGAGACGTCTCGTTCGCCGCTCGCTGCCTCTGTCCCGGCGCCATTATGGGACAAGAGTTAATTAAAAGCGCAGTTGATGCCTCTGTTTTTGTCATCAATCTCACTCCTGCTCTTATTAGGTTTGTAATGACAGCGGCGCTCGTCCCCCCGTCTGCCGGCAGACGCGCAACCACCAGGGGAGGATGGGGAGGGGGCGGCGGGGGGGGGCGGGGCGAGCAGGCAGGGCGAGGCGAGGCGGGGCGGGGCGGGGCGGGGCGGCACACGTGACGGACAGCTCATCTCCCAGTGGTCACCGGCTAACATTCACCATAATCCCTCCATCAAATCTGGGGGTGATGACACAGCCGCGGGACTCCTGAGAGGGAGGCAGCGTCTTTACTCGGGGTGTGGCGGCACAGCCCGTTTAGGAGGCGTGGCGTTGCGCACTAATCCTGGAACTCCTATCTCCACCCGCCTGGGAGGCCACTTTAATTCCCTCCGACATTACAGGGACCTTCCCTGGAAAGCTTCGGTAAAGGTGACTGCTGACGCTGCTGTCATTCACAAGGACCATTTCAAAATGTCAGCCCGTCGCTGAGATTTGTCTCATTAAAGGGGGCGGAGTCCATTACGTCCACCTCCTCCTCCGCCCGCCACACTCCACCACCGATGTGGAGGTTTGAGGCTGGGAGCTGGAACCAAATGCTCAGTTATTCCACAACATTTACAGGATCACTTTACAGGGATCACTCACGCACATGCGGGACGTCTGCGGCCGCCGCCGCCGCCTGAAAGAGGGAGGAACCAAACCGCTCCTCCTTGATCAGCTGCGCTCTCCTCGGCTCACCGCCGCCAGGCCGACAATGAAGACAAAGGTATTGGTAATTAGACCGTGGCCACTTCTCTTCCAGAAACCCGGAGTTTTTGCTTGTAAATCATTCAAGAATTGTCTCTTTTGGAAGATCTGCGACAGCTTTTTGGGCGCCGAGGTGTCCGATATCGAAGTGATCAATCAATACTGCCAAAACACAAGAGATGGGGATCTCTGTTTAATACAAGTTACAGAAAAATGGCAGCTCAATGGTAACTAAGATTCCATTTTCAGGACTTCACTTCAAGAAAGCGTAAGAAAATAAAACTATACATACAAACTAGCCACAGCATGAATGCACACAGACAACGCTAATTAGCATCTCTCACTCACAGCCCGCGTACATTCGTCATGTCTGCATGACTTTATTAGTACAAGAAGAGACTTTAACGACCACAACAGGAAAAAGAAACCGCAGCTTTGGTTGGTTTTGTAATAACTGGCCAATTTCTCTGGGAACAAAAGATGTCAGAAAAGAAAAAAAGAAAATACCGTTCTGCCGCCTCAGATCATGCGGGAATCGCAGCACGGCCCCGGCGTCACGTGCAACGTGGCCTTCCCTGGAGTGTTTTTACCAACATTCCAGCTTCTCTGGAGCCCAGTGAAGCTGCGATCAGCTCAGACCAGAACAAATCCGAGCGTTTTGTTCAGAGGACGACCACAGAACACACTACAGCCGGGCCTGGAGACAGCGGCCGGGAACGGGAAACGGGTTAATCTGGGCTGTTGATGCTCTCTGTGAAGTGAGGCCGTGCGCTACACTGGTGGAACAAGGTTACCAGAAGGGAGAAGGTCAATTGCCAAAGCGTGCGTGAGTGTGTGTGTGTGTGTGTGTGTGTGTGTGTGTGTGTGTGTGTGGGGGTAGAGTATTACAACCTAACTCCAGAGTGTGAAGACACTCATGGCACAAGTACAGCTATTAAAGTGCTTCAGTCTTTAGAGGAGCACTTTGTCACGGCATGCACACTGGTCAAGCACACCGATAAATGGCCGAACACAAAGACCCTGAAATCACCTCGCCCTCCTTCCATTTCCCTCCGCAGATAAAGAAAACCAGACAGTCTGTAAAATATACAGCTGTTTAATTTGGGCAAAGTTACCGAGACAGCTTTAAAAACACTTTCTTTGCAGGAATTATCACAGATAATTGGAAAACATTTTTTTTTAAAAAAAAGACAAACAAACGGCTACAATGTTGACGGTGACGCTCTGCGTGTTGTGCCTGATACAAGTTCTCACTCTAGTGGCCAGGACGGGAACTGCAGCTCGCGCTGGGTCGGTTTCAGTGCTGCTGTGATCCAGGTCCTAAACCGCGGGGGGGTATGGACAGGTCAGCGTGGATGGTGGGAGGGCCCCCGCTCGGAGGGGGGGGTCTCTACAGTCCAAATCGGGCCGGCGTGCGTTTGGGCGTCATGGGGGCCTCCTCTTTCCGTCCTGGGGTGCAGATTTTCACTGCTCTGAAATAGAAAATGGCAGAAATTCATTATCAGCGGCGCCGACGTGATTCAGGGTCATCCATTCACACGTCTTCACTGAGGTGAGCAGTCGTGCTTAAAAATGAAGGTGAGCGCGAGCTGAAGATGAACAATGAAGCAGCCGGACGGGGAGGGGGGGGGGGCTGACAGGGGTCTCAGCGAAGAGTGCTGGTAAGTAGAGCCTGACGCCGCTGACAGCAAATCTATCATCTTTAATTACGGTGGTACGACAGTGTTGCTGCCCACGCCGCTCCTCGCACTCACACACACACCGGCAGCAATTACCGCCATCAGGCCATAACCTCCTTCTGTCACCGTGTTCCTCTCCTCTGTGGCTCCACCTTCACCAGGGGAGACATTGTTAGACTACCCTCAGTACACAAGCTGCTGGTGGAGGGCTGGGGGGGGGGGGGGGGGGTTAACTCACTAATGTTTATAGTGAGGCAGGTTTAAGATGGAGGAGAACCAGAAACCAGCGTTTCACCACTTTATGTAAGTTTTATCCATCTAGAGGCAAAATAAACTCAAATAAAGCGTCTGGACCTGAACCGACGCGGCGCTCCCAGTGGTTTTGGGCCCGTGCAGCTCGGAACAGAACCCTCATTTCCTGCTGCTGTCGGATGAACGGACTGATCGAAATCTGCGCGGGTCTGCAGAAAGGGAACCGCCCAAACACCTGATGGACGATTTCCCATCCAAAAACACTTTAACTTAAACATCTAAACCAAAAACAGCTGCGGGAAATTTCCAATTCTATTTAATCCAGATTAATTGGAGTAATTAGTCTTAAATAGGAGATCTCATCAATGTACATTAATCCATATACTGTACATACATTAACTGTGGGTATGGACATTACAAGTCTTTGCTTGAAACAGATTTTTATGTATTTATTAGTGTGTTTGGACATTTCGTGTTTCGTCTTAGGCACCAAAAGTCTTTCAGGATGTGAAACGGAGCGAGTTCCCTGCTGATCTCCGATTTTAAAAAGAAAAACCTTCCTGGACTCTTTAATGTAATGAAATACACAAGCGCCCTCCCTCAGGCTCCTGCCTCTCACTCAAAGTGTTCCATTTTTTTTTAAAGACAAGAGCCACTGGGCCTAATTCACACCACTAATCTCTGCTGGTGAGGTGGGAGAGAGGTTGGTGTGTGTGTGTGTGGGGGGGGGGGTTGAAAAACTGCCGTTCCACGCAAAATCTTTCATTCTGGTCACACTGAACTCGGAGGAGATGCTGGTGAGGCGTGCTGGAGGACAAAAGCGCCCAGAGCCCAGGAGATCTACCGGCATTCATCATCACACATCCAGTCTCTGCTTAAATCTAATTCTTAATCCAAAACCTCCAGAGTGATTATTTCCAACAGATCGGTTACAGACACGGTGACACAAACTCAGACGGATAAAACAGATGATTAATTAAGAGTAGAAGTTCCTTTTTTTATGTCTCTTTATAGCCTTATTTTCCTGCAAAGCCCGCAGATGGGTGTGAAATTAATTTCTTTGCTCTGATTTGAAATTGAAAGCTCCCCTCCTGTCTCTCCTCCGCTATGGCTAAATTCAAATTGCTGCAGTAATGGGGGTCAGCCAGGAGTCAATATTATTTCTTTTTGTCTCGTCTGGAGGGACCAGAGGTGAGAAAAGCTCATCATGGAGGGTGAGAGAGGGGGAGCAGAGAGAGTGGGGGGGGGGGGGGGGGGGGGGGTACGGATTGGCAGCCAGGAAGGTAAATTAAACGTTTCTATCAGGACTGTGTATGGGAAATGAAGGCCACCGGGGAACTATTGTTAGAGGAGACCCCGGGTGTGATTAGGTGGTAAAAGAAGTAGAGATGGTCACAGACGAACCTGACGCTGCCCAGGTTGCTCTTCTTCTCCTGTTCTTCTCGACGGGCTCGCAGCTGCTGCTCTGCCATGGACATCTCCGTCTCCATGCTGCTGATCTCCTCTCTGGCACGACGCCGGTTCTCCTGGTGGACGTAGACAACCAGGATGAAGACGTGCTAGAGTCCCCGCGGCGGCGCGTGGTGACCGTAAGCGCTTAGACACGTTACACCAGCCTCTCACGCGGAGAAGCAGCAGGAGATTTGGGCAACTGCACCCCCCTCGCTCCTCTCCATACCCAAGAATAGCACAAAACCATCGTCTTTAACTCTTTCTCTGCTTTTGTGGCGAATAAATCCCGATTGCTGCGTCGCCTCACCGCGTCCAGCCCGGTGCCAGGCACAAACACGGTGAGGTCTCGCAGCATCAGCTTGGCTCACCTGTCTGCTTTTCCCGGCTTGCTTGACACTGTAGAACATGGGGCCCAGCTCTGCCAGCCACTCCCCGTCCACTGCGGTCACACACTGCATGTACTCCTGCAGACCAACACACACCGGTTACACTGGTGATCGTCTCATCGCCAGAACGGACGGTTAGGCAGCAACCGGCCCCTCACCTTGGTCGTCATGACGAGCTCGTGGTAGATGATGTAGTCGGGCGTGTAGCCCATGCCAAAGAGGGAGCTGGTGGGGTGCAGGTGACACGGCATGCCTGTCCTCACGTTGACATATTCACCGATGCCCTGGGAGCAAACACGGACACAAACAACAAATTAAAGGTGCGCCTCATAATTTACAGACGTAAAAGCGAGACCCCCCCCCACTCGTGCTGCGCGGTCCTGCCCGTGTACGCAGCCGCACTTTAAGCGTGGAAAAGGTCGGGCGGGTTAATTTGCTTCTCACCTGGCTTAGACAGCAGGAAAATAAATTTGAAGTATATTCATTGGGGCTGCAGTTGCCTGGGTTGGCCGGCAACTCGTAAGTCAAATGGAAAATCTTGATTATATAGTCATGATTTCAAATCCCCTTTCAGATTTAGCGCTGTATTAATGGGAGGCCAGGAGGGATACTTCACCACTCTGTAATTATGCTGCTATAAATCTGCCACAACCAGTAGCCACCGGGTGGAACACATTAAGTGTGAAGCAGGAAGTACCTTGAGCTTGGCAGCCTGGTGAAAGTAAGCGGCGCAGATGCATTTTCTGATGATGTCCCAGTCTGACCCACAGGAAACCAGGTTCATCTTCTGCTGCACCATAATGTCCTTTAACTGGGAGCGCACCTCACGCACCTGCGTGAAGACGATTTGAGATTAAAAAAACCTTCTCGAGGACTAGCAAAATAGTTTCCACGGGAGTGAAAGGAGCTCCGGCGGTCTGGAAGAAGAGCCGGAGATGTGGGAGTCTGACCTTGCGCATGGCCTTGGTGTGGATGAAGTGGTCGTTGCACCAGATGCTGGAGTAGTTGTTGTTCTTCCACTGCATGTAGACGTTAAGGTAGGTGAGGTGGTCGCTCTCCGGGACGGAGAACTTCTCCCTCACCTGGTCACTTTCCTCCTCACGGCCCTGCAGACACACAGAGGTGAGAGTTCAGTGTAGCACTGCTCTTTGTCATTACGTCCATCATTTATGTCCATCAGTGTCGTACGAAGAACCCAACAATAGGTGCCAAACTACAAATAAATGATATTTATAGTTATTTTTGGATCTAAATGGAAAGTTACAGTTCAAGGGCTAAGAAATAGATGCAAAAGAAGGAATGTTTTAAATAAGACTGAGGGGAAAAAAAACAAAACCCAATTTATTTTATTTTAAATTTCAAGTGGACTTTGCCTCAGCGCTCAATTCAAATTGAGAGGTTGGAGGAGCCAGACTCTGACACTGGCTGCTCGTCTCTCTTCATACAGGGGGGGGGGTCATATTCACCTTCGGTCTGTAGAAGATGGCCGGGACCGACAACATGGAGACGATGATGAGTATATCAGCGCTGCAGCACATGTCGCAGGACACGATCAGCATCTTGGAGAGGGCGGGGTCGAGGGGAAACTCCACCATCAGACGTCCGGTTGGGGTCAAAGCGCCTGAAAGAGCACGAGACAGTTCAGATCAGCAGTATTCTAGACACGGGAAGGAAAGGGAGACCGGCGCCGGAGGAGAGGAGCAGCATGGAGATGGACTGCTGACAGTCGGGGACAGTGGAGGAAGGAAAAAAATCAAGAGTCAGATCAAAAAGTTTGCCAGCTCTGATTTAAATGATTAGATGACAGAGTCTAAGAAGCTTATGATGAGGAAAAGCAGAGAAGCAGCACAGCCAGTTTGGGGCAGGTAAGCCTTAATCAGAGATAATCTGCTGTTAACACACCATACAGGGAATCATCAAAAGTCCTCCCTTATCCCCAAATCCTTAAATCCCCTGGAATCTAGCTAAGGATGAGACAGAAATGAGACCCGACCAGTCAAATCAAACACGGGATCAGTTACTAGGCAATTACTGCACTGGCTAAGCTTCACCACGACCTCCTCCAAGGCTTTTTGCAACCGCAGCACCCTTTAAACAGCCGTCTCCCGCCGGTGTTTGTGGTGTCAGCATCGCCGGGTAGCAGCTCAAAACAGCTGGAGGGGGAAACCCGAGCATCAAAATACCCAGAATTCTTTGTAACGGCTTTATTTTCATCTCAAGAAGGATGGTTTGTTGTCTGGCTGCTAGAAGGACGAATGGACTCTTGGAGCCGGTACAAAGGAAACCCAAACACCATGACCAGTAACCATGGATGACAGGACTACAGTTTGATTTTTAGAGTTAATAATCCAATACGACTTATTTGCTGCCGTCTGGTGAATTGACATTAATGTTCTGATGGCTTCAACCTGTTATTGAAACCTACCGGTGTTGTCCAGAGCTCCTAAAATCCAGAGTTGGTACATGGAGTTGAGCATGTTGTCTTCAGGGGGTGGGTCCATGAAGTGGAAGAGGAGCAAATCCTGAACGCCCAGAGACTTCAACAGCAGGACCACGTTGGCCAGGTTGGTCCTCTGGATTTCCGGTATGGTGGTCGTCAGCATCTCATTTTTGTAGGCGCTCTGAGTGTAGAGCCTGGGCAAAGACAGACACTCCGAGTGAGTCCAAGCATGATGAGTAGTTCTTTAAAACCAGTAAAAGACATGGTTTGGTTTGTAACAATGACAGGAACTCTCTAGCTAGCCCAGCGATACAGGCAGGAAATGTAAATGTAGCTTGGCTACAAAAGAAAATGTCAAAATAATTAGAAAAGCATTGAGAGTTTAGTTTATGTGAAGCTCCGGCAGCTGCCCAAAACCCTCTTATAATAGCAAAATGATTCAAATGTGTACGTATGAAGGTTTTAACCTTAGCAGCCAAAATGATTTGGCAGAGGGAGCCAGAACAAAGGGCCCAGGGTCACAGCTGTAAGTGTGTTTGAAGGTCTGCTTGTGCAGCAGCGCGGTGTGACTCATTCATTCAGACACCTCCGCAGCTACTCAACAGATCCTTCACAGATTAGAGGCAGGTGAGCAGAATCCATCCGAAGCTACGCGGGCCTTTGTATCCGAGCTCATTTGCCATGCAGATCACACTGCCATCTGTGTTTGTGTGCCCCTCCCTCCCCACGTCTTCACCCTGCTGTGTCTAACATCTGGCTGTCTACCCCGGCAGGGGGAATAATTACAAAAACACTGTCAACATGTTTATGGCGCCGCAGGCTGAGACACACCGATCGCTGCTGTAGCACACCGCTACCCTGCTTCCTTAGACACACAGACAGGTGTTACCAGGTTACCAGAGTGGGAGGAGGGAGCCAATTTGGATGTGGTTTGCAATTTGGAATGCAACTAAATGCAAATTTGCATCGCAGCGTTCGCTAAAGGTTTGAAGCCAAGTGGCATTCATTTACAAATTAGGTTTCAGAAAAGTCTGACAGCATCCTTCATGGAACAAAGCCCCGACACCGAGTTAAATCCAGCTCTTGTTCGGCTTCCATTTCCAACCACTCAGTACGTTTACGTGCACAGTTTAATCGCGCTGTGCTTAAAATTCCACTTTGGCGTTTCGTCAGAATTCTTGTCCCAGTTTAAGTGTGTGGGAGAAAATTCAGTGATTAGTTAGAACACGTCGTCCTCTTCAGCACTAGGAGGCGATGTGCATCTTTTCAGAGGTTAATACGTCCCCTTTCCAGTCGCTCGTTTATGCCACATGACAAACTGTTGTGGGGCAGCGGCCCGGAATTTCAACCAGGAAAATCCATAATTGTACAGTATAGTGTATCTCAGACATAATGTACACACTAGGATTCCTATGTTCATGACCCGCATTCTTGATGTTTTGGTTTGAGGGTCGTGCACCAGTATAGGGTTTGGAGAGCACACACACACACACACAAATACACACACACACACAGTCAAAAAAGAATTTCTCTCATGTAAACATACTGTCTGCAATAAAAATAATAATAATTCAAATGGCTTGAATCAACATTAAAGGTCTGCACTGACTGGACCACGAAGGTCGTGGTGCTTCTGAGGGATGAATATCGAAACCATCTCCAAAAACCTCAGCACCAGCACAAATTTGACAAGGAAGGCTCACCTGTAACACTGGCCCGGTCCTGTACGTCCCGCTCTACCAGAACGCTGGTTGGCATTAGCCTGGCTGATGGGAAAAACCTGCAGAGCATCCATTCCAATTCGGGGATTGAAAACCTATCGGGGCGAAAACAAAAAAGAAGAATAGCATCGTGTTGGTGAAGACCTGCACATGTGATTCCGGAAGTCTACCTTGAGTTTGCAGTATCCTGAATCCACAACAAACATGATTCCATCCACAGTGAGAGAGGTCTCAGCGATGTTGGTAGCAACGATGCATTTTCTCACACCATCTGGAGCCTAGCAGGAAAAATAAGGTATCAGGGGTTTTTTTTCCTCCATTTTCCTGATTGTTTATTAAAATTGCAATGATGTGATTCTTTTCATATGGAAACCTTCTGGAAAATCTTGGCCTGGAGGTCAGAGGGCAGCTGGGAGTAAATAGGCAGCACGGCTAATGCCGGAGCATTTTCCAGCTCTTCCAACCGCTCCACGATCTGATCGGACGTCACCTGCGAGGACAAGTTCAGCTTTAATTCAACTGGAAACACAATGAGAAGGATTGTTGGAAGTACTTTTGAGAAAGCTTGAACTTGAAAGCAATATTTCAGAAATCCCACATGTGAGGAAACCTTTCATTTGAAATATTTTGCTTTTTCTTCTTCAGTACTGTCCATTGAATGTATTGAATGCATCGTTTCAAAATAAATGTGAACCAACAAGAAGAGGGATGAAACCACTCATGTCCGATACCTCAATGTCCTCCTGACCAGGCATGAAGATGAGGATGTCTCCCATCAAGCCACTGAGGTGGATCTGCAGGGCCTGCTTCACTGCTGCCTCCACATAGTCCTCCTGAGGAGTCTGAAACACAAAACGCAATAAGCCAATGAAATATATTTTAAACCAGCTGATTCTCAAGCTACGTGTCACAGCAACCTCTGACCACAGAGCCCACCCTGAACACTGACGTGCAACAATGTAAGGGGAGGTTCACGTGGCCACCACCAGAGGGCGACTTTCAGTGTTCTTTTGGGAAAGATGAATCAATTATGTGACACAGAGCACTTACTGATTTGTCATAAGGCTTTTAGGTTTAAATGTGATTTAAATATTAAAATATAAGGTTATTGTGCTTCGAGAAACTGTATATTAGAGTCATACTAAAACATTTATTATTCACTGCAGGGGCTGAAATGTAGCCTTAAAAATTCTGCAGCCAGATTCATTTTGCAGACGAACAGACAGAAAACCTACCTTGCTAAACAAGATGTCTACAGGAAACGTCCTTCCTGGGATGTGAAATATAGGTACATTGCCAAAAAATGCAGCGAACTTGTCCGAGTCCATGGTTGCCGAGGTAACGATGAGTTTCAAATCTGTACGTCGGGATACCACCTGAAGGGGAAAGACAGTGGACGAGAGAAAGACGGTATCAGGAATCAGGTTCACGTGATATTCTGCCACTTATAAACTGTTTGAACTAACTGTATTAGCACCTCACGCAGCAGGCCAAAGAGAACATCCGTGTTGAGGGAGCGTTCGTGAGCCTCGTCCATGATAACAGCGCTGTAGTGGTCCAGATCGGACTCCCTCAGTGATTCCCTCAGCAGGATCCCGTCTGTCATGTACTTTATTAAAGTTTTCTCAGACGTGCAGTCCTCAAAACGGATAGCATAACCAACCTGGGAGCAACAAGGTCAGATTATACACTTCAATTTATATGCATGAACATATGAATGAAAATATCTGCTGACCGCATTTGCCAAGAACACATATCAAATTCAAATTAATTCTACCGGTGAATTTCGTGGTCTTTGTTGCTTCTATCAAGAACAATTTAGTTTTCCCGAGATAATTATCTTCAGGTCAGGTAATTGAAAATGTAATACGTCGTTTCATCCACTAGATGGAGGTGTTGGATAGTATTTCACAAAGGCCGCAAACTGGTGGTTTGGAGAGATCTTTAAAATGGTGCTAATGGAGCACAGAGGATGAATTGTGTAGTGACTCCTTTTTACTCATTGTCTATCGTGTTTACCCGTCTCAGTGGCATATTCCCTGTTAGATACAGGAAAACTACTAAACTAATCACAAAGAAATGACCAAATATTGTGTTTGTAAAAATCAATAAGACACTAAATAAATACCCTCCTTATTCCAGAAGTTCGCTATTCTCACCTCATCTCCGAGGTTGGAGCCGATCTCTTCGCTGACTCTCTTGGCCACGCTCATGGCTGCCACTCTTCGGGGCTGGGTACAACCTACCATGCCATAGCTTGTGTAGCCATCCTCGTGCAGGTACTGTGTCAGCTGGGTGGTCTTCCCACTGCCCGTCTCTCCAACAACGATCACTATGTTGTTGTCCCTGTAAATGGCAAGAAAGGAATGTCTGTCAGGAAGCAATCGTCCATCTAATATTGTGGATTTAAAGGAAAAAAATAGAGATGTTTGGATTGAACGACGACAAAGAAGGTGGAAGATAGACACCTGATGATGTTAAGAAGTTGTTGTCTCACAGCAAATATAGGTAAGTACTGTCTCTGTTCCAGAAGACTTTTCTTCTTGGCAAACTCACTGCGGGCCTCATTCTTTTCTTTCATGTGTTCTGCAAATTTCTGCTCAGCTCTATAACACCAAGGGGAAAATATGAATAAAATCTGCTGCCATAACTCGCATGCAAAGACTGTGTGCTGACCCAACACACGAACACTGCACACCTGTAGTCTACTTTGCCATCCTCTCCAACAGGCTTGCCTCCACAGACATCTTCTTCCTCTTTCTTCTTTATGCCCATGATGTCCCCCAGCTTTGTGCCAGCCAGTTCCCAGTGTTTATGCTGAGCCTGAAAATATCATTATTAAACATCATTTGAGTAATTAATGTGCAGAGTACAAAACTATAGTCAGCAGTGACATTTATATATTTAATTGGTATGATTTTATGTACCATTTACCCAGAGCTCACAGACACGTTCTAAATCACTTCTAATCATCAATCCTTTGGTACATGGCACATGAATAAAATGCTTATCAAAGTGACGAAGTCAGACAGAGCTGGTTTCATTAGAACAAAGATGGTTCATCCCAAAAATATCATTAACCTTTCCCAGAGTATGGAGACCACAGGCAGATACACACATTATTAAGGTCTTATCATCAAATTCAGCTAACAACATCAATATGATTACCTGCAAGCAGCATCAATCCTGTTTCCTCTTATTTTTGTCATTATCATTATAAAATGGGAGAAAGTTTACGCCTCCGAATTGTTGTTTTTTGTATACCAATCTGCAATATCCTCAGTTTACCGTCACAAATGACCAGACAGCCAGTGCCTCCTGGAGCACCAACCTTTTTGCGTTCTTTCTGCTCACGGTGTTTGCGGACAAGCTGGCTGCCTTTCCGGGAAATAATTGCCATGTCAGAGGTCGGATCTTTCACAGGGATGATCGGTTCTGGCTGCAACAGACGACAAACAAACGTTCGGCCTAAATCCAAAGACAGAAGAGACAACGATTCCTGTTTTCTCTGTCCGCGTTGCTTACCTGCTTGGTGAAGACTATCCGTCCATCCAGGAAGGGAGGGACCAGGTTGTGAACCAACAGGTGAACTTTAGCAGCATTATCTTCCTCAAAGTCTTCATCCACCTCCAACCTCTGCACCACACCGCTGGTCAGCATGCGGTTGGTCTCCCACCGCTCATTATCCTGGAGGCAGAAACACACAGATAGTCCTAAAGACACCAAAATCCAGCGGTATATGTGCAGCTATGATAAATACACACATAAACTACACACGGACGCCAGATACATTTCTTTGGCTCACTAGTTACCTCATTTATCTGTCGTTTCTGGGCTGAGATTCTTTTCTGAGTCTGCTTCTGAAGGATCTGCTCCCTCTTCTTAATGTATTCCTCAGAGGTCATAGTGAAGGGGTTGTGGAACTCATCGTAGCCTTCATCCATCATGTACCAATCTCTGTCGGCTTGCTGTCGAACCGATCCGACACAGTTAGGAACGTCAAAACAAGCGCACCGCCGCCATCAAATGGTGATCATCAGGTGCATCACTCACTTTCTGGTCCTCCTCCCACTGCTCCTTCTCGTCTTCATTATCAAACAGGATTCCGCCCTCGCCATCACCTTTCCTCGCTGGGGAAGACAATATTTTGTACACACGATTGAATCGGAAACAGAATTAAGTTTATATTCTTACACAACAAGGTGTGCCATAGATCTACGATTCCATAGATTTGTATCCATAGATCCATAGCAGCACGGAGAAGGATGTCAAACCCAGATGTGTCAGATGTTAAAAACTCACATTGTCAAGCTTTATCAGGCTTTCAGGGTCATACCTTTTCCTTGTGATAAGCGAGGTGTAGATCCTAAATGCTTTCTGTCGTTGGCCCACTCGTTGTACTTGTATGATGGGGTAGGTAGAGGGGTGTCGTTGGGGTAACGGCCTCTGACTGACCTACACACATGGCAGATGGTTTAGCTTGAACAACTTGAAGTGCAAATAAACACATTGAATAATATCAGGTGGGCATTTATCTTTTGTAGCAAATTTAAAGATGTGAAAATATTTAAAAGAATGAAATACTATCAAACGGATTACCTGTCCCTCCTCTCGCTCTCTTGGCCGGAACGCTGGCTACGCTCAGAGCGATCTGTCTCTTTGCCAGACGGAGCAGGAGAGGGAGACTCCCACTGGGAATGCCGTGAACTGCCGAAACCGCTGTCATCCTCTTCCCAGTTGGAGCGGGAAGGCGTGAAAGAACCTGTGCAAAACTAAAACGTTAACTTGCCTGAAACGTGAGGAAGATAATGAATCAAACAAGCTGACCTTTAGGGTGATGCTGAGGTGTCAAGGGTTCATCTCTCCTGATCCCCCGGCTGAGGCGTCCGGACCAGCCATCCCTCATAGAGCGCTCGCTTCTCTCCCCACGTTCTGAACGGCTCTGGCTGTTCCCTCTGTCATCTTTCAGACAGCAGAAACATAAAGAACTTTGAATGTTTTTAAAAAGATGCTTAGTTTGAGAAACATCACAAAATTTAACTGCATGTAGTTCTGGCAACTGGTTTAACGTACGTTTTATTACATTTAAACAAGCAAATGATTCAAACTTCTCCTTGCTAGGTGAAAGTACCTCTTTCACTCCTTCGGTCTCGTTCCCTGTCTCTGTTCTTTTCTCTGTCTTTTTCCCGGTTCCGCTCCTCCTTGGAGGAGGCGTAGACGCCGTGCTCACGTCGGTCCTTCTCCCTCTGCTGGTGTCTGCGACGGAACTCTTCACTGACCCCTCCGGGGTTTGAGGGCGTTTCGGAGCCCGTCACACGATACTTCCTGCAAACCAAGAGCAATAGAAAACGTTAAGATACGAGTAGCTGCAGCAGAACTACGATTAGATCACAATCAGAAAATTTGGCTCAGTCATGAAGATTGTTTTTTCCTTTAGGTGAAACAGTTATGAATAAATATTTAGATCATGAAAATAATTGCAATGCTACTATAATTATCATTTTTGTGTCATATGTTTCTCTTAATTATTTATAATCAAAGAAAGGTTTTACAGGAAGATCCGTGTGTGTAAAGGTAAATCTAAACATTGGAATAAATATCATTCTGTATGAGCGACTGACAACTACCTCTCTTTCTTAGCATGTTTGTCCTTTTCATCCTCTTCTTCATCAGACCCAGAATCACTTTTAGCTTCCTCCCATTCCTTGTAGGAAGAAACCTTTGATTTCTTGCTATTCCTCTCATTATCAGCCTGTTCCTCACGCTCCCTCCTTTTTTGGGCAGCCAGCAAATCCAAACCCAGTAAGGAGGTACGTGGGGTGGGTGCACGAAACACGTGCGGCTCTGCAGCAGCACTCTTCTTCTTTACTATCAGTCCACCAATTTGAGCAGTTGGGTCCTCTCCCTCGAGTCTATGCATGGACACGTCATCGTCCATCATCTGTGAGACAGGAGTGATAAATGTAAAATGTGTGAAGGTGTTGCACTACAATCCACTCAATATAAGGACTAAGGACACTTTTTTTTTAAATCACTCCTGAATATTTGTCTTCTCGTATCAGCAGTAACTCAGCAGCAGTAACTCATTAAATACTGTTAGCTTTAAATCTCTTTGATCATTCTGGGGTCTATGCATCCCCCACATTGCTAAAACGGAATAGAAACACAACATTCCGTAAGAAAATACAAAAAATTAAATTTTACTGAAGGGCTATTTCATTGCCAGATGTTTAATAAAAGAGTGCTTTTTAATGTAACTCAGTAAACAGGGGCGCAAAACCTGAAATAAAAGAAATCTTTGGAAATTCCAATAAATATTAAAACTAAATTTATCACATGTAATAAACTAGTAACTATCAAATGTTTTGTGTAAAAAGAAGGGTAGGGAAATACATTGACATTATTTTCCCTAAATTTCAGACAGATAAACGTGATGCATCTGTTTACTGATTAATTAAAATTGAACCGTTCTAAAGGGACGTTAAGATGCCATTAAAGTTACAAACCACAATAATTAGGTGACAATTCAGTTTCAATTGACGACAATTGGTCATCAAATAATTATCCGTAAATTGTGACATCTGTAGTTAACTGAAAAACTATATTCCTATAAAACAACCGACATGTGAAGTAATCATTATTAAAACATTAGAGAAACTATAGTTCTGTATTCCTTATATTTGGTGGTTACTCATCCACCAACGCTACAACAGGGCCACGTACTCCTGCGGTGATCCTGATAAAATTGGCTTAACATTTAACATGGATTTACATTCCATCGTTGAATAAGACATTACTGGCGAAGTTTCCATGGAAAACAAACTCTATATTTAAAATGATCTTCAGGAGCTGCTCGGAAACAAGCCAAAAAACACGGATCACACGGCATCGTCTCACCAATTGCCCCTTCTGTCAAGGCCCAAATCCATCTCACCATCAACAGTTCTAAATGTACATTATCAAATACGTATTCAAAGGAGATGGTACAAATCGCAGTACATTAAAAGAGCTAATAACTTACGTACGTTTTCAGGGCTGTTCGCTGCTAGCAAGACGGCGGCGATTCCCCGATTTGCCCCAAATCACACCACCTTTGGGCAAATAAGACTCCCTCGTTTTCTATGAATAAGCAGCAAACACCTTCGAAAACAAATTTAAGAGATTCTGTGAAATGAAGTGCAGGTAGATATTAGCGGCTGTAAAATAGCTAAACTAGCGCTTTCGAAAAGAAAACGTTGTTTACAGACAAGGGAGCCGCCATTGCAATCCCACAATTCCCGGGGACAACGAAATGCAAAAACTTTATTTAAAAACCTAACTTGACATTGGGGTGCGCGTGGGGAAATCTTTATTTAAAAAAAGAACATTTGCATTGATACAATTAACAACGTTCGCTTTCATATCTTGTGAATTTAAACAGACCATGACCAAACTTCTATTTCCCAACAGCTTGTTGAAATCTGAAGTTGAATGATAACGTTCTATCAAAGCATAGTGACCTATTTAGAATATAGTTTTGTGTTAGTTAATTTCGTATTCTGAATAAGAAATGATTGCTTGGAATGCAGGACAACCCATTGAATTGTCTTTACAAAGAGTAAAATGGTAAACAGTGTTTACTGTAAAATGTTTTCACAAACAATGTTTTCTCAGGTATTAATGGCATGCAATAATATCTACGCAGTCATCAACAAACAGAGATTATCAGTGCCATGCATGTGCTTCATGGGTCCCCTATCAGTATACATAGAGGTCCACCCGCTATTCCTGTAGGTAACCATCCAACCATCCTTGCTTTAGACTGCGTGTATACTTATAGGTGTGTATATGGTATACCCACATTGTTTTAGTGCTATGGTTGTGTTGAGGAATATCACAATGCGTATTATTTTTGCGTTTGCATTGCGCAATGACGGCGCATACTTGACAGTTTTGCAAATTTCCTTGTCTGGCCACCAATCGGGCGTTTCTGATTGGCTGACCTCGGGTCGGCGTGCTGTGATTGGTCAGTTTCACACGCCTGCCGACAGGATACGTAACATGCGTTGTCGATAAAGCATTTAGCGTTATGCCTATACAAATTCCGTGGTAACACTGTTATTCAACTTTCAACCGCGACCTTTGGAGCTTTTTGGAAAACGTCCCCCAGGAAGGAGAAAACCGATTCAAGCGTGACTCGTTAGCTAGCGTTGCGTTAATATTCTAGTTGGCTAGCAGGAGCTAGCATTTGCAAATCGCTCGTTATCAGCTACTACAATTACTTCCATTAACGTAAGACAGTGTGGGAACAATGAACGAAAACGTGTCCGACGCCTGCACGGGGGCTGTCGAAACCAATGTTGGAGAAAATGGTGGACCAGTGGAAGGTGATGTGAAATATTTCACTTTAGAAGAAATAGGAGCGCATAATATGAGCAGCGATACATGGCTCGTCATTCACGACAAGGTGTATGACATCACACGTTTTCTCGAAGAGGTAAGAAATAAATGGGGTGTTGTTACACCTATATTATTTCTTGTCTTTGCCTCAAATGTGTGCTTGCATAACGCCGTGGAATGAATGGCCGATTGTTCACCTTTCGACTACTCGTGTGTGTTTACGGTGTTCACATCCTAGACAGTCGGACTTTCTAGCACTTGGCTCCAGTTAGACATTCAGAATATAATTTAACGTTTATACAGTCTACCAATTGATTTTTAGGGAGTGATGTACTTTAGTTTACTTCCAAAACTGGAATTATATGGTGTGCCTACAACGTATTCCCAGTAATTCCTCCTGCTGTTTAATGGCGGAATGTGTGTGTTCAGGCTGCACCCTGCCGATTGTGAATATCAGCTGGTGTTCTAAAGTTCTCTGTGCCTTCAGCATCCAGGAGGCGAGGAGGTTTTGCTGGAGCAGGCAGGCGGAGACGCCACAGAGAGCTTCGAGGATGTGGGTCATTCCACAGATGCCAGGGAGATGCTCCAGCAGTACCTTATTGGGGAGGTCCACATGGTAAGAATGACTCCACACAGGATTTACAGCCACAGTCCCCTCTGTAGTCTGCGTGAAACCCCCGAGCATCAGCACGTGTCGTGCTAATTAGACTGTGTCACCAGATATTTTCCAAGAAAAAAAGCTGCCGTTTGTTTGGAGTCACAAGATGGTGTCATGTAGTGATTGTTACTTTTTTTTATTTATTTTTTTTGGGCAAACTTGGCTTGTTCATTTGTTTCAGGGCGGTTGTCGTGAGGATGACACTCGTTAGTAGTTTGCACGAGGCAACAGGTCCTGTTGTAAAATGAAACGTAACAAAGTTCATGGCAGCTTTAATCTGCAGCAGCTCGTACGTCTGCCCTCTCCCCCAGCACACAACACTTTACCCAGCATTTTCTCTGTTTATTTTTCTACAAATGATTCAGGGTTATCTCAAATGTCAGGTTGATGATTACATTTGGTGTCACAAAGGTGGTCGGTGCCACCAAGATGACCCCAATATAGTATTACAGCAGCTTTGAATGTTAACTTGAGATGGCCAAAATCACACATTTGACCAAATAGTTTTTTTTATATATCTGCAGGATGACAGAAGAAAGGACTCTGCTAAGGTAAACCCACTGTTTGTTGCTCATTCCTCCATCTTCACTCATTACCTGAACCTAATGTGTGCTCCATTTTGGTTTTGGCTACAGAAGGAAGTCCAAACAGATCCAAAAGAGACCAGGTGGGTTCAGCTGAAGCGCGTTCTGTTGCTAACGCCCTGTTAATTGTTGCACTTTTTGTGACTCAGGCTGTGTAACTTGTGGTTTCCCCTGCAGCTCCTGGACAACGTGGTTGATACCCGCCCTCATCGCCACCATTGTTGGCATCATGTGTCGCTACTACATGTTTGACCACAAGTCCTCTTGAGGGCTGACTTCCCAAATCCATCCCATTCTTATCATCCGGAGGCCTTCGAATTAACCCAATGCTCATCACATTGAGCACACACAGTCAGGAGTGTGTGCGTCCTCTGCAACCAGAGAAGAAGGGGAAAGAGTCATTGTCTCACATGCTGTGCATCAAATAGACAGTTCGGTAAATCCTTATACAATTGTCTGCCTTTCATTGTCTTTATATTTCTTTCTTACTATGCCGGTGTCATTTTCACATGCACTCTCCTTTATTATGTATATTTGCTGCCCTTTCTGTTGCCAGTCACCTCAGCTGATGCAACAAAGACAGTAATAGTGAGTAGTGACCAGTTTAGCACTGATTACCGCTGGTGATGGATTGAAATGTTTCTGTCTGATGCTCGGTCGCGACCAGGACGGGAGTTCCTCCATTCCCACGAGTTGGAGAATGCAGTTGTGGGAATAGTGAGTGGCTACGAATGCAAAATATTTAAAGCGAGAAGAATGCACTTTCAAATCTGTCTGTATGCTAATTTAATTGAAAATGGTGAACTATGTTTGAATTCATTTTGTCAGGTAGGCTTCTTTTTCTGCAGCGCCATTATTAAACATGCACATTTAAATGGAGCCCATCTATCTAGTGTGTAACCCAATGATATTTTATTAGTTTAATATAACAACTTTGTGCATTTACTTTGTTAGATGTCCACTCCTATGACATTACTTGGACGTTCTTACACTGTTTGTAAGCTCCTGGATTGTTGTGTGAAAAGCGCTTGTGACTCTGAAGCAGAGGCGGAGTGGATCAATCTTTCCAGGATAACCAGTCGCTATCTAATCCATCTCTGGAATCCCCAGATTTGCTCAGATTTTAATCACTTTTAAGCATGTATTCCAAAGTCATGCCTTGAGTCGAGTATCCCATTGGTATAGAGCGTTTGGGGACGTTCAGCATTCCATGACCAATCCCGTGTGTTGACTGAACTTAGTTTCTCTGCATACTGTATGTTAACTTTTTTTTTAAATTATTAGACAAGTCTTATTGCATCTCTACTGCCATTTTCTCTCATTTAAAATCTTTGAATAAAATCAGTCCTTTAAAAAAAAGTACTTAAGTTGTTAAATACTTTTCATGTGTGATCTTTTATATAATATATATATAATACACGGAGGTGGGCATCAAGGTCACCGCATTGACCTGGCCTGCCTCGCCTCTTATGGAACAGTACTCGAGATGGCCGCACGGTGGCGCTGCAGCGCCAAAGTTGAACTCCAGCACCGTCGCAGCAGCACCGATTTTATGTATTTACAATTAGGAAAGAACAATAAACACACACTACTCTCACGTGATGCCGATACTGTGCAATGAGACAAAAAACCTCAACGTTATAATAATGTACTACACATAGTATAGTATCACTCTGATCTTTGGGACAACATCCAGAATCAGCTCCTATATACCGGTATTTGTTTCAGAACCTTTACTCCATTTAAAATAGCACTTAAAGTTCTGTGTGGAGATTTAATGTTGACATTATTAGCTGGTCCACATTTCATTTCACCATCAGCCTCAGCACATTTTTAACAGCACCGCGTTGATGTGGTGTGTGATTAATAGTGACAGCGCAGAACTATCTGCTCTTGTACTGCATGTTATGCCTATGAGAGAACCGTGCAGATATGCAACATCACTCTCCATCCCCACATTGCATGTCCGCCTCACAGAGGGCTGCTAATGCACACACTCCAGCGTCCTGGGAGACCAGCGGGGTGAAAATCTCAATCGTCTGGAAAAACACTTACGGATGCTGCAGGAATGAATATGATCTCTGACAAGTGGTTTGAGTTTGTTTAAAAAGCTCTGCCCACTTTAAAAATCAGACGCTTATATGATTTGTGTTATTTGAGACAATTCTACAATCAAATTTGCTTTATTTTTTGTTCCAGCTAGGCAGAGGGTCCACAGATACACCAGGAAACAGCAAAGCAGTGTCAGGTTTTGTCTGCAGGTGGAATCCGAAGGGAACTGCAGCTCTGACAACGGTCTAAAAGGTTCCCTGAAACACTCACAGTCCTCTTTTAGCTGAAGGACTTACACCCATTAGTGGCTCAGGTTCACTGCAAAAATGTTTTTGACGTGCCGACTCGTGTTTCTGACACAGGGGGCTCGAACTACTCCAGCTTTATTAAAATACAGCAAATGTGTGACACACACTGTTGTATCGATTTCATGTTTATAGCTGCTTATGGCCTGTAAGCTAGTTCACCTTTGAGACGTTTCTTTGATGACCGCTGATCTGACAGGCTTGATGCGAGCTCACAAACAGCCTCATTTTCTCTTCTCGGTGATTTTTGATTGCACAGGTGGCATCTTTAAACAGCCTCGCTCAGATGCACTGTCTGGTATCGCTCCCCACAGAGAGTGAATTATAGAAAAGATGCCGTTTGGAAATTTAAACAGGTCTTAAAACACAGAAACGCTCCCACAGATGAAGAAGCCAACGGTCTGTAAGGCGTGCTGATGACCTACGGCACAAACTGATTCTGAGCAACTCGCCAAATGACCACTGAAAAAGGCAGTAATGCTTTATTTAACAGTTCATAAACCAACATTTTTTGTTATCCATTCATTAGAGGGTTACAAAAGTCTATTACAAACGTGACAATTCTTCAGACAAGCTTACAACGGACCCGATTGTTAACACAGTTCAATATTTATTTCATTTTTCCCTTCCCAGAAAGGTCATCATCCGAGACTTCCACCAACTTTACCACCCGTGTGAAACAATACAAAACGCCGTTTGTTTCTTTCCACCATGCGGACCGAGCGCCGCAGGACCTCCAAGCAGCAATATCACGAGTTCAATATCTCAGAATAAACAAAGCCTTAAAAGTTTCCCGTTATCTCTTTGCCAGCACAAATGCGGTGACCTTTCTGCGGCGTCGCTGCTTAATTACCTTGCTCCTTGCACACTGCGAGACGGCCCGACGTAAAGGTTAAAGTCTCCCAGCTGTTGCGCGCCGAGGCGTCTGATGCCGGCTTTACATCCAAGAGGTGAGCGCTTCAAAGCGCTCGCCGTGAGGCAACGACAGATAAAATGACACATTAGTCGCCAAATATCAGCTTGTTGTGACGAACGACTGGAGCGAATGTTTCTCCCTGCAGCTCGGAGCACAACTGCTGTAGCATCACATTCTCTTCTGCGGGCGTGGAAGGCTGTAAAACAACTAAAAGATGCTCAAAGAGGCCATCTTGGAACAGTACGTGTGTGTTTGAATTAAAAAAAATAATAATCAGAAGTTACAGACGGAGGGTGTGTTTGAGCAAACACCACTTTCTGATTGAAACATGACTTAAAAACTAAAAGAAAATACATATATACACTGTTTACAACCTCAATAGTGTGTACTGTACAGAGTGTTGCTGTCAGCCTGTGCCGGTTATTCCAGATAAGCTTTTACGGAGCCGTACGTCACCAACATGCCTTCAGCGCGCCAGAGGAGGTCTTCAGCTACATGAGCGTCACCAGGGTGCAGGTGGAAGACACGCTGGAGGAGCGCTCGTGGATCCCGTTGTTGTTGTCCACAAACTCGGACTCGAAGTGCACCCCGGAAGCGCCCATTGAGCGGGCCAGGCCGGGGCAGAGGGCCAGCTCCGGCCTCCGAAGCACCAGGCGGAACTTCCTGCGAAAGCTGCGGTTTATCCAGAAGTAGAAGATGCAGTTGAGGAAACCGTTGGAGGTCGGGAGCCAAACCACCACAAACTCAACCCACTCCGGCACGCCGCTTCCCGAGACCGCTGCGGGACAGAACACAGAGGCTGCAGAAATGCATGGATGAGACGGCGACCCGAGACCTTCAGTTCCAATTCTCTAAACTGGTAAAGACCTCAGATGAACACAAACTGAAAAAATAAATAAATAAAATCGGCTTTGAGCGATGTTCTTCCACCAAAGGCAATAACATTCAGCCACTGATCTCAAATTCAATGTAGGATGATATAAGCCGGTAATTCTTGGCAGTTTGAAGGGAACCGCTTTGCATTTGGGCAGCAGCAGCCTCTGAAGTGTCGGTTAAGGCTGCCAGCTCCATTTCGCAGGAATCTTCATCCAGTTCAAAAAGACCTCCGCTTCCAAAAATAATTTCACTCCGACTTCAAGTCCGAGTCCCCAACGCGCCAAACCAGTCACATGACCAAAAAAGGGGTCATAAGAATGGATTTAATCTGAGCATATTTGTGACCCGGGAGGATAAATACCACAGGAAGTTACATCTGCCCCCAAGGTTCCTAGATACGCAAACAACCCAAATTTCAACTCAATTCTCACCAAAATTAATTTTACACTTTTCAAAAGCTGGACTTAGATTTCAAAACTCCCCCGGTTATCAGAAAATGCATGAATGTGGTGAATGGTTGGTGTAGAGGAGAGGGTGCAGAGGGCATGAGCGTCGTGACCCCTGAAGCGAAGAGCCAAGAATAGAAGAAATGTGATCTAAAGTCTGAAAGTCTCCTCATCAAACACGCGCTGCAGCTGACTCACCGTTGTAAATCATGGCGGCCATGCAGGGCGTCCAGCAGGTGAAGTAGGCCGTCATGACGGGCACCAGCACCCTGGATGCCACGTTGTGCCTGTTGCGCAGCGCGCAGCCGTACTGGCGCAGCTTCAGCCGCTGCCTCTTGGCAGCGCACCACACTCTCAGGTTGCAGTAGGTCATGATGATGGAGCAAGGGAAAAATATGGCGCCCGTCAGGCTCAGGGAGTAGCCGACATTCGTGGAGTAGGTCGGGTTGCAGACCAGCGACGCGGTGGAGAAGTGGACCTCGATGATGCCCCCTGGGAACGAGATGGGCGACAGGAGGAACGGAGGGAAGCACCAGGCGAAGGCGATCAGGAGCAGCGTCCTCCTCCTCGTCATCAGGGTGGAGCACTGCAGCGGGTAAAACACCGCCACGTACCTCTCCAGGCTGATCATGGCCAGCGTGTACATGCAGGTGGAGTAGATGGTGGCGTTGCAGAAGGCCACGACGTGGCACAGAGCGTCCGTGTGGCCCTTCAGCACGCTGACCGACAGGTTCAAGGGCATGACCAGGAGCCCGAAGGCGGAGTCCGCCACGGTCAGGGACAGCAGGAAGTACCGGGAGTTTCTGGACCAGCCCGCTACGGAGGAAGAAATCACCAGGAGAACCGCGATGTTTCCCAAAGTGATCATGACGCCCAGAACGATGATGACAGTGACTTTGACGGTCCAGTGAGTCAGCTCCTGGAGGCCCGGGGGGTCCACGCCTGGCAGGGTGCGTTCGGCTGGAGCCGACCAGCTCACTGTCGGGTCCATTTCTCCTCACAGTGCCATACTGGCAAACAAAACACGAATGGAATGAACGCTAATTAAATAAGAAATCGGAAGAGCTTAAAGGCGGATCTGCCTGGAAGCCGCCGCGGCTCCGTGTTGTACTGCAACAATCAGCAGCACCTGCGCCAATTAGTGCTGGGAGGACCCGGGGCAGCGCTGCAGGAGGATCCAATGGGCCACAACGCCTCCAGCTGGGCTAAAACCTTTGTTATTTCATTTTAGGCAGAAATCAGCATTAAACCCGAGAGCCTTGTACCGTTTTGTTATCGGAATGATGGGTTTTCACCACCAGAACCATTCCTATATCTGGAAAATAAAGGAATACTGTAAATACATTTATATGGGGAAAAAAGAATAATCTTAATAGTTTTGGGCAAATGGAAACATCAGATAGAAGGAAGACGTTTCAACTGGATAAAGTACCTGAACTTCTCTCTGTTATCCCTCATCACAATACCAGAGAGAATGAGTAAAATAAGCTAAACCCTTGGACAGAGGAGCACGTTTGGACACTATTGTTGTGAGGTGCAGATTTCCATCCACCCATCTTCTACCTCTGTTCCCCTAACGGGGTCCCGGTGGGGCTGAAGCCTGTCCCAGGTGCCTTTGGGTGAGACACTCTGGATAATCTGCCAGTATCTCATTCAGAGACAGGCCACCAGTCTCACCCAACCAGTCAATTCATCACATCATCAATTCACCAATTCACCATGTTTTTAGACTGTGGAAGCGGAAGTACCCGGAGAGAACATGCCAACTCCACACAAATAAGGCCCCGGGGGAAAGGGGTGAACCTTGAACCTCCTCGCTGCGAGTGCACCACTGCGTGACGGTGCCGCCCGAGATGGAAACATATTCTCTTGTGATAGAGTGTGTGAAGGTCGACCGGGTGTCCATATGGCCAAATTAATTCCAGTTAACGAGGCAGTTTCACTCCTACGGCGCTTTCATCACATATGCGCGTTGTCTCTGTGATGTAAACAGATGAGGTGACGGGGATGCAAATGTGGCCTATAAAACCCAGAATTAAACTCACTGAAGGTTTCACAGTACGAAAGCAGCCAGGGAAGTAGCTGTTTTCATCAGCCAGGCTCCTAGCTGGAAGCGGGTTTCAACAGCGACGACAACAACAACCATAGCCCGTCAACAATTTGTCACTATTCAAGCGCCGCACACATCCGACCCTCAGACCTGGCGGAAGGAGACTGATGTTGCTCATCCACTCGTGGAACCAATTTCCGCCATCACGGGCCATCAGCGCCGGGCTGTCCTCCACCCGCAGCCGCGGTTACGACCATAAAGGCTCGTTTATTTATTGTCTGCGCCGCTGAGTGGTAGCTGCCAACATGTCCTGTTTGGGAAAAAGGACAACATGACACAAAGGCAAATAAAAGGGAGTGAAAGATTGCCGCTGACCTTTCCCACCAAGGTAACCATCTGTCCTGAAGGTGTTCAACTGTGTGACAGTCAGTCCATTAAGCAGTACATACAACACACTGCACAGACGCAGCCACCCACTTCCCCGCGTCCCGGAGGACACTAATACCATCCATGATTGATTATATCAGCTATTCTCGGCCCACAAGTGGGCCTCTGAGCATCGTCTAGTGGGCTGCACGGGCAATGAGGCTGAAAATGGTGAGATTATGTTTTCAGTTCTTTTTATATCCGCAGGATTGTGCGGGGGGGGGGGGGGGGGGGGGGGGGGTGAAAACACTTCCAGGTTTATATGAAGTGACCACTTGAATGCTACAGAGCAAATTTGTTCCGCCAATAAGCTAATTGACGCTAATCAAATGCAGCAGCAAGCTGGAACGTTGCTCCGCAGAGTAGACACCCCTGCCGATGGTCTTAATTTAAAGATTCTGGGTCCTTTGTGCCTGAATATGAATCTTAGGTTTCCCATCCACATCGGACTACAACATGAAACCAACCCAAATGTATTCTGGGTAAGGTAAACGAAGCTGTAAGTCACCATTCTAGGCATTTATTTTTTAAAGGATGAATGGTTTAATATTTGGCAGCGTGCTTCGTAGAGTCCTGCAGTAGGTTTAGGGGTCATTACCCTCTTTTCTATGATTTCACCGCAGCAACTGTGACACCTGTGCCACAGGAGGACAATTTCGTGCACGTTGGTGCAAAGACTGCTCGTTTTTTCCTTGAACATCTGACAGCAATGTGTGTTTGATATATATGTGCTCCTTGTGGCTTTAATGAGCAGATTTCTCGAGGAGATGTCAGAGGCGAGGCCCCGAGGAGGGGACGGACTCGCTCTCCTCAGTTAATATTCCCAGTTCCACCCGCCCCCGCCCCACCCCACCCGACCCCACCATCCACGTGCTTTCACAGTGACGGCACAGCCGGTAGCCTGCTCACCTGATTCTGTCTCATCCTGCTAAACGCCCCACAGAGGCAGATAGCTGCGGGGTGAGCGTCCATGTTGTGGGCGTCCTCACATCAGATCTATGCTACGTCTGTCACGAAATATCCAAATTGCATGTTTGAGTCCTCGATTTAAAATGCCACATTCAAAAAACAAACAAACAAACAAACAAGCAAACGTGGTGCCGACTTCAGAAACCACTTTGAGCCAGTTCCTCCCTTTGTTTATTCTTCCACCCGTTGTCCTGTGGCGCGTTGATGAGATGTTGTCTTATGATGAAGAGCGAGTTCTGATGTTGAACCTACATGTGGGTGTGTGCCGCACACACCAGCGCTCCTCGCTCGCTCGAAGGCGCGTGAATAAATGCACAGTAGCTGATCCCATGTGAACGTGAGGCGGAGGGAGAGTGGATGAATTCATACATGCTTGCAATTGAATATCCTGTGAGTGGGCCGGCTACCTACTGCACAGCACTTCCTGGCGTGTAGGAAGGTAGCCATTGATTTGATCGGTCTGTGTGTGTGTGTGTGTGTGTGTGTGTGTGTGTGTGTGTGTGGGCAGCCTCACTGTATCCACCGGTGAGGGTTGGTGCCTGATGCTTAGCAGAGATAGCGCCGCGCTGCTGTGTGTGTGATGGGTGTTTGCTTGAAAACTCCATGTCAGTCTTGACGGCCCGTCTGACGTGGCTCTTCCTACAGAGATGGGGGGGGGGGGGGGGGGGGGAACCACAACAAAACAACAGAAACCTGGCAGGGATGAAGTCTTGAAGTTATTAAAGTGTCTCTTTGTGCCTACACGCCATCATGTTGTCATTGTGGACTCAGATAAGAGAGACTCTCCCACCCAGCGTGCAGGGACGAAGACTCAGGGGACGATAAATACTGTTTAGATGTTCTTTTCACAGCACAAACATGGGAAATTGAGCCTGAATTTGGATAAACAACCTACTAACAAAGTAAATGTGAGGAAAGTGGGAGTTCATTGACTGATTAGCGTTTGTTTTGTACCATCATTGAAGGGATCTCAGGGATGTGCGGAGCACTATAGATGCATTTGCACATGGGAAAAAGGGGAAAAAAATCTGAACATATAAAGAGCTGCATCCCGTTCTTAATAACAGCCCAATGTAATTCAAACAGCACATAATAACCCTGTTACACAATGTTTGTAATAAACAGGGCCTCTGCTTCTCTCCCTCATACAAAAATACTTGCGGTGAAGCTACAATTTCAGCCTTGCGTAACAGCTCTTTCATTTGAAAGGCCTGAACATCGAATAGAACAAGATGTTTTTACTTTCAGTGCTTTTTTTTGTCTTTCTAAACATTGTTATTATTAATGCACGTCTCTGCGGTGCTCCTTTTAAATTCTGCCACTCTGTGAGCACTGTGCTCTGTTCAGAACTTCGTGTTTCATAACATTAAATTAACTCATTAAATTAAATGTGCAATTAAACCAAGAGCAGCTTCCAGTGTTCGCTGTGTTTTTTTAAGCCGTCCTTTTTAAAATATGACTGCTTATTGCAGCAAGGCCAAAAATGCACAATTATGAAGATAAAGAGAAATAACCTTTTGCGGTAGCTTATCTAGAGGGTATATTCTCAAACATCACAGATTAAAAAATGCTCTATATCTCATACGGTCTGTTGAAGTGAAAGTTGGAATATAAAAACTAGCTGGACCTTCAGCTGCAGCCTCCTGACCAATTTATTTCAAAAAATACCATTCTATAATCCATCTGAAGATGGAACAAAGGTGACACCGTTTTTTGGGGGGAGATGATTTAAAAGCTATTTAACGGAGGTATCGAGCTAGAGTTGGGATTTATTTCCCATCCATCTGCTTGTTTGACTTTCAAAGTTTGTGGCAGGTGAACACACATTACCCACTGGCCCACTTTAAAGTTTCATTTATCAAAAAGATGCCGCTCTAATCGTGTCTCCGCTGTGACGGCCCTCTCTGCAAACGCTCCCTTTCATGCCGGCTTCTGTTGATTGGCGAAAAGAAATGTTTATTTTATGATGTCATGCCTGCGTGCGTCAAACTCTGGAGGAACACGCGGTGAATGTCAATGAGTTGCCGAGCCAAACGTGCGGCTGAAACCGGTTTCTGTTACTTTTGCTGCCTCAGACTGATCCCCCGCAGCCGAACGGACAGTGTCTCATTCCTAGCTCTGATACATGACTCTTGATCAGATAAATCCCAATTCAAACACCTGTATAATAAAGATAAACATCAAAGGGTGGACACATGAATTCACCAGGTACCTTAAGCGTGTAAAGCTTCAATGATGCATAATTTTGCTTCTACTAGAGGCCGTCAGAAAGCTAATTGTCTCTAATCCTGTAGCTCCAGTCAGTGATTCTTGCTAAACTAGTGTTTCTAGCTTTAGCATCCACCTCAGTTATACTGCTACGGGTACAGAAACATGACCTATGGGGGGACCCACGATGAGGAAAGAGCTTTGCAACTGTCTATAAACAGCACAGCGTGAGCTAAACAGCTCGGGATGGATTGAGTGATATACTGAGCTTAAATTTTACACTAAAATCAGAACTGATCAATGAGATATAAACACATAGATATATAGATATGATATAAAAAAAATACCTTTAAATGAGTAAAAGGTGGTGAAAGTTGAACATTTGACATTTAACATTTGTAGTTGCTAATTAACACCTGAGACTAAAGGCAATGAAATTTGTTTTGTGACCAAAATCGTTATAATACAGCAAAAGTCCACAAAATACACTCTTTAAATGAATACCTCTTATTTTCATGCTGATATTCTTCTCTCAAGCAGTCGTAGCATGGAGATTTTTCGAATCCAATTAGCGAGAGCAGAGCTGTGCTATTCATTATATGAATTCAAGTCAATGACCTCTCTGGCAGGAAAAGCAGGTTCAGTCTGCATGTAAAGAGTGTTGACTTGGCTCATACTGTACACTTTACTAATTTAAAATGAGTGTCTATTAGAAAACGTGGGTAAAAAGGTGGCAAGAGCGATGCATTGACACATCCACCGCTCCACAGCAGCATCATTGGAAGGTAATGGTTCGTTCCGCCCTGCCTGGATTCACTCGTTTCTCTAAGTAGAAATATGCACGCTTGCCAAACTCTCCGGATTCCAGCAGGTTTCCCATTCACACGCTGTCATGTCGCTGCTGCCTCTGGAGCCCTGGAGAAATGGGCAACAGAATTAAGCATATCTGGAATCCAGTCATTCCAAATGTGCTGCATATTCTATCAATGAGGGGAGAAACAAAGGATAAAAGGAGTGCAGAATGGCCCATTGTTGTGCTGTTGACGGAGTATAATGTTGTCAGGTTGTGGAGAAAATCACCATTTTTTTGCCCCTTAACACATTCAGCCTCACTGCTCGATGAATTCCTCCTGAACGCTCTGCTTCTGTGGAATTTATTCCCTTCTTTAGCTGATTTAAATCCACAGAGTTGCTACATGATGGTCTGCAGTGTTTTTATAAATCTTCTTGTTTAATTCATAGTTTCGGATTAAAGAGACAGGATGCCCATAATAGGTGGGACACTAAAGAGAATTCCCCCATAGTGCCGCGCTTTTGTTCTGCTGGCAGCAGCGCTTTCAAATTTATCTGTCCGATCAGGAAAAAGAGAGAGAGACATGATTGAAAGGCTAGAACACTGTTGTTTGTTGGTTTGATTATCTTTTCATGAGATTCAAATAGTGGCGTCTATAAATAATAAGTGGAAAGAGGTGATTTTCTGTTTTTCTCTATTGTTTATGCCTGAGCGACCGATGTGTTTAACGATATTTGCACATGGTTGCGGGGTCAAATGCTCCTTTTACTGAAAGAAACTCACCACAAAAGAAAGCTTTTGCTGTATTTGCAGGATAACAGATAAACATACTAAACCCTCCTTTAAACATGACTGTGCACATGTGCATTTATGTCATAACACTGCGATACTGCAGAGCTTACATTCAACAGGCTGATATCGTAGCAATAATTTCATGAATTCTTCCCAAACGCAGCACCATAGCAGCCACGGCGATGATAACTAGGGACGCTGGCAACGCAGCGTCTGTCAAACGGGGGCTGAACGCTGGCAAAGCCTGAGAAATGTGTGTTTTTCTGGCTGGCGCCGCGTCCCATGTGTCACAGACTTGACGACTCTCTTTCATCCTCACCGTTTAATGGCGCTTCCATGTGCAGCAGGCAAAAAGAATAGCAGATCATGCTTGGGAAAAAAGAGAGGGATGCTTTTTTATGTTCATGTCATCATCAGAAAAGAGCAGCAGATGATCTATCTATCTATCTATCTATCTATCTATCTATCTATCTATCTATCCATCCATCTAATTAATTAATTAATCCTGGAGCGATGGTTAAATGATGATGGGGTCCACTGATTGGAAATCTTGGGGTTGGACGCCTGTTACCAGAACGTAATTTCCACCGTAACAAACAATAATCTCAATATTTTCACCCTCTGTCTTGATGGACGCGCTGCTAGAGGGAGCGAACACGTGCGTCTTCGCTCAGCCGGGAGGCCGCCGCGTTTGCTTTGCGAGGAACTGCGGGGCGGCTCGCTCGTCCAGGAGGTGCTGCTCGGGGGTAAACGTCCACTAGGGATGCGGCTGCAATCAATAACTGGCAGCAATGCCACAGCCAGCAAATCAAATCAGCGGCTCCCACCGACAGCACATAAACACATCATTATCATATTGTGCCTGCATCTCGACACAGAAATAGAAATATAGAATTTGATCGAGTGCCGAGAGAGCCAGAGAAGAGAGTTCCTACACTAAACATGTTTTTTTTTTTCTACGCAAAAAAACAAATCCCAACTAAATTCATGAGGTTTTTGATCAGCAAATGTTTGACCCGAGGAACAGTTCATGTGGGCGGACTGTTGCTAACAGGAACGAAGACGCAGACGAGAGGTCAAAAGAACTGATCGTTTTTTCTCTTACGCAAGCTCTGAGGTCGCAGGGGGCAGATGGAAAACAAGAATCCTCTGATATCAGCACACTGAGACTCATCCAGGTGAAATGAATGATAAGAAGGGAGCGATAACTGAATAAATAATTAGAGGAGATGAAAACAAACCCAAAACACTGCTTTTCTGTCCGTCTTCCACCCGCAGGAGGGATCATGAGGGACAGGGTGGCAGGAAAAATCCACTGGGGGGGGGGTGAGACGGGCATGTGGAGGAGCTGTCTGCCTCCAACCAGTGAGTGCATGATGAGCCAGCAGCCCTAATTACCTGATGATTCACGGCCTCTGCACAACATATTTGCTGGATCCAAGGCGGAAAAACAGGCGCTCGCAGCTAAACACACCAAATTAATAAAGTAAAGCAAACTTAGAAGAGCAAAAGTCGCGTTTGTTGTCGATTTTAAAAGCGCGTTGGGCGTCACATTTCTGCTTTGGCTGATCTACCCGGGCCAGACGTGAGACTGACACGCCTCCCAGAAGACAAGAAATCAGTGGCAGCGATAAAGAGTCCGTCAAACCTTTGGAAATGTCACGCACGTCAGCGTGAGGCGCGGCGTAGGTGGGAGGCTGTTTGTGCCACAGGGGGAGCATAATAGAGAGATCTCTGTGGAAGGATGCTTTTAAACGTCGCAGATTCAGCCTTAGTCCGACTGTCTGGAAATGGAAAAAAGAACAGCTCTCGTGCTTGGATCAACCATCCCGCGGTGGCTCCGATTTGGTTTAATTACTGTTAAACACACTGGAAACTGAAGAACTTTTATGGTCTCATTCTACCCTGGTTGGGTTTCTATTGTTTCTTTATACTTCCTCTTCCATATAAATAGTTGCTATAGCAACAGTGATCATTTACAGGTAAAAGTTGAATGAAATAAATAACGGCGAGCTGCTGGTGCGCTCAGGCCGCTGACTTCCACCGCTCTCTTATCTTCTTCTCCATGTGTTCCATCCTGATCTCCATCCCTCCCCGGGGCCCTGCTACCTGTGCTTTCTCTAAATCCTGACATCAAACAGATCAAGCATTTCTCTTATTTCCTCCAGCATTTTTGAAAAAAAAACAACATTTTTTGGTTTGGAAAAAAAAAGAAGTTTGCTACAGCATTCAAATCTCCCATTCAGCTGACAACATCTGAAGAGGTTTGGGGTTTGTAAAGGCTGCTGCCATCTGCATCTCGCTACTGTGCTGCTTCTGTTTGTCTTCCTAAAAATACATCTTATTCTTCGTTATTCGCGGTTACTGTCGCCATCGGTTCTTCTCCAGTTCACCTCCAGTTCCTCCTGGTCAGTGCAAGGTCAGTCCCCCTCGGACCTTTTCCAGCTCTATATGTTTCTCAGGTTTCAACTATTTTTCCAAATATCTGAATCTAATTTGGTCTAATCTGTCACTTAGTTCAAGCATTTTAAAGTGTGATCATATCACACATTGCTGGTAGGTGCAAAGATATTTATTTCCAACCCAAAGATATGCCAGCACGCTCCTGAAATGCCACCGTCTTCCTTTCTAGCATCCCATCATGTGACCCGTACGAGATGCCAGGAAAGATACACTGCCTTGCTCATTTCCACATGCATCATGCTTCAGCGACGCACGAGGCTCTGTGATCCAGTGATCCTCAGAACAGGTGAGCCATCTCGCCGATTTAAGGCATCGCTTACAGAAATGGCATTTCCAGGCGATTGCGCAATCTCTGCAGAGGAACATTACTGTAAGAACTTGGGATTTATTTTAGAATATTCTTAAATTCCAGGTTGAAGGTTGGGTTTTTCAAGCAAATATATAGACAGGAGATAAAAAGTGCCCCATGTTCTTATCGTTTAACGACTTCTGAACAATGCACACGGGGCACTTTGACAGTCGCCGAACACAGTTTGGTCGGGAAAAAGCTGCTTGGTTTTATTATTCAGAGCAGCGTTGTGAGTGTTTATGCTGCTGAACTTTCTGACTCGGGGGGTCAAACGTGTTCAAGCTGCTTTATTCCTCTGCCTGTCAAGTACAAACCTGATGAGAATAAATTTTAATAAACACATTGCTGGTCTCACCGTGTCTCCTGTGGGTTTTGCAGATCCATTGGATTTTCCCATTTCAAACACATTCTGTGTGGATACTCGGCTGCACAGAGCGGGGCTGCGCTGATTCCAGGACGTGTGGTGGCGTTCCATCCTCTGCTCGTGCAACGTTCCTGATGAGAACACAAGGATCTATTTTATTACTTTCTAACATGACCCATTATTCACTTCAGCACA